>NC_092044.1:65741035-65966154 GCF_003086295.3 Arachis hypogaea | reverse complement strand
TGTGTGTACGTGATAGACCCCAATTTTGTGGGTTATCTTGTGTTGAATATAGGGGATTTTATCAACTTATCTCACATTTATTCAATGAAATAGCATAGTTTTGTGAATGTCTCCTAATTTGTACTTAAGAGTAAAAACATGCTTTTTAGGCCTTTAAATTTCTAATTTCAATTCACTTTAATTCCATTCGATGCCTTGATATGTTTATTAAGTAATTTCAGGATTAGAAGGCAAAGAATTGGGTTGAAGGAATGAAGAAAAAGCATGTAAAAATGGAGAATTCATGAAGAAATGACAATTTCCTGTATTCAAGGTCACGCGCACACGTCACCCACGCGTACGCGTGAGAAGGAGATTCGCCAGCAACGCGCAAGCATCACCCACGCACACGCATGATTAGGAAAACTGCCAATGATGAGTACGCGTGACAAGCGGCGCGTGACCAACTTAAGGGCAATACGCTGGGGAAAATTTCTGAGCCCAAGGAAGCCCAAATCTAACTCATTTCTGATGCTTTTGAACCCAAGGATTGCAAGGGAATGGGAGGAGTAGTCATAGTATAGTTTTTATCATGTTGTAGGTGGAATTCTAGAGAGAAAAGCTCTCTATTCTGTCTAGAATTTAGGGTAGTTTAGGTTAAATTTTCTAAGATCCATTTTTTAATTCTTATTTTGATTTCAATTCTCTTTATATTTTAGTGTTCTATTGTCTTAATCTTCTTAGTTTCTCTTGTTAATTTCTTCTTTTGCTCTCTTTTATGTTTATAAACCCTTGTTGGATTTAGTTTCCTCTCAATGCAATTTTATGTTTTCATGTCTCTTTATGTTTATCTTAGTTGCTATTGTTGATTTCTTGCTTATGTTAGTTATAGGTTTCATTAATTCTTGCAATTTATGATGTTTACTTTTATTGCATTCTAGGTGTTTGTTAAAATGCTTTCACTAGTTATTGAGTAGTTTTCCTTACTCTTGGCCTAGGCTAAGGGAATTGAGGGACTTTGAGTCATTGGGTCTCATTGAATTGGTGATTTGAGAACCCTTTGTGGTCAATTTGATAACCATTGACACTAGCCTACTACTAAGTCAATTAGTAGCTAGGTTAAGACTTATGGATTGATGTTGATCAAACCTATTTGACGTACTTCAAGTGTTGAGGTAGACATTGTACGTACTTCAACCATAGAGGTAGACTTAATGGGTTGGTCCCTCATAATTGTCAATACATAGTTTGTAGAAAAGGATGGTGATCTCAATTCCTATGCTTAGCCAAGAGTTCTTTTCCTTTATTTTATTAGTTAATTGTCATTTACTTTCGTGTTATTTACTTTTCTTGCCAATTACAAATCGAACACCTTTGTTCTTCATAGCCAATAATTTATCACTTCATTGCAATTTCTTTTGAGACGACCTGAGGTTTGAATACTTTGGTTAATTTTCATGGGGGTTTCTACTTGTGACAACCAATTTATTAAAATTTGATGTGAGGATTGATTGTCGGTTTGGACTATACTATCAACGGAATTATTTGTGTGAAATTCCTAACCGGTATAAATCCTCACTATCAAATTTTTGGCGCCATTGCCAGGGAATCGCAATGGTGTTATGTTATTGGCTATTATATATATATATATATATATATATATATATATATATATATATATATGTTAATATGCTTCTTTGTTAGTTTTTGCTTGCTTTAGGAGTTAGTTTTTATTACTTCTTATTAGTATTTGTTTTTATTCTTGCTTGGTACTATGAATTCTCACCCCTTTAGCTATGAGTTTGGTTCAAATTATGTTGTAGGAAATGGGAACTACAATGACAACATGCATCAAGGATGGAACAATCAAAGATGGGAGGAGCCACAAGGAATTGATCACTCTTCGTGGCAACAACCTCCTCCAGTCTCTTATAGATATAATCCAACTCCTAATGCTTACCAATCTAATGGATGTGGTGACCCTCATTGTGGTTGTCAACAACCACCACCATATGCCTATGACCCCTCCCCTCAACATAATTTGGAATCACCATACTTTCGAGCCCCCTACCACCAAACACCTCCATATGACCCTAATCCTTATCCACCATACCAACCACCTTATGAGCCATATGAACCATACATAAAACCACCGTAATTTCAACACAACTACCCCCAAGAACCACCTCTATATACACCATCTCCATACTCTTACCAAGATGAACTACCTTCCAATTATGAACCCTTTATCCCAAATGATGAACCCTCCATTTCCACACCACCTCCAATGGATGAGTCTCTCCATGCCTTCATGCTAGAACAACAAAGAGATATTAGCTCTTACATCCAAAGGCATGAGGAGACGCAAAAGGAATTCAAGAAGCTAGAAGTCGTGATTGCTACCATGGCGGAAGCCGTTAGCAACATGGTCTCCTCCCGTCTAAGCCTATACGATCAAGGCACTCCCATTGTTGAATGTGGAGAAGCAATCAAGGAGCATAGTGAGGGAGTGAATTTGAAGCTTCAAGGTGGAGAAGAGGAGTTGAAGCAAGAATTGCCACAAGGGGAGGAAGTTAAGACAATTGAGTTGGAAGAAGTGGTTGAAGATTTAAGAGATGTTAAAAATCCATGGGGATGTATAATTATAGAGCTCTCTTCCAGGAAGCTTGATATTGATGTTGAGGAGGGTGTACAACCTCCAAGGCATATCCTGGTTGAAAACTTTGAAGCGGTTGATCAAGAGATGGATTCAATCATTGAGGAATTCTTATGTACAATTGAATCCTCTCCCATTGGACATGAAATTAAGGTCATAGAAGAATATGCACAACCTCCCATACGCTTGGTGAGCAATAAAGAAGAGATGGAATTGGAAGAAAGCTACCAAGAAGAAGGTTTCGAAGAAGTTGAGCAAGCATTAAGTTCCATCATTGAAGATAACTCTACACCAAGTGACATTGGTGACCTTGTTCAAGATTCATCCAATGGTTGTGAAGTTAATGTTCAAGTGGACTTCACACAACCTCCAAAATTTGATTTGATTGATGACGAGGAGGAGTTGGAAGAGGTTGACAAGCAAGGAGAAGTTGAAGGAAGTTGTCAAGAGGTGGAAGACATCAAGGAAGAGCATAAGGGAATAACACTTGCAAAACCATTGGATATATCCCTTCCTAAGTCACTATCCAACACAACATTCAAGTGGGTAAAATTTTTACCCCTAAGGTTTACTTTCCCACTTGAATATGGTTTGCTTGAAACAAATGGGCAACTTAGAGCTCTTTGTGGAGTTAAGAGTATGAGAGAATTGTGTATTGGTTGGAAAAACAATGTTAGGCCCATTAAGGTTGAACCCTCAAGGCATAGGTCCCATGGTTGGAAGAATGATAAATTGTATGGGTCTGTGAGGAGAATTTGGTGCCCCAATGAGAATTCTATGTGTCTATCACCCGGATGGAACAATGATGATCAATTAGAAGATGGGTGTGAAAATAAGATATGGGATCCCGGATCGCAACATGAAGACCAATTTCGGGAGCTCATATCTTGTGAAGAACTTCACCCAAACTTGGTAAAGTCAGTTGGAAATTCTGACAACCATTTGAGGAGCAAGCATCCTTGGGAGTTCAAGGATAAGTACAAGCATAAACCACCTTGACAAGGAGCCTCCCAATTGTCCAACTTAAGGACAATAAATAAAAGTGATAGGTGGGAGACACCCCATGATGACAAGTCATCATATACCTATTTTTCAAGCTAATTTCACTTGTTTTGTTAGTCTTTATGCACTTTCTTGCTTCTTAAGTAAGTGATTTGGAGTGGAAATGCACAACTTCTTTAAATCAAGCAACCACCATGAAATTAATGTTAACTCATGAGGTTTAAGCTAATTTTAATTGAATTTTAATTGATTTATAAGCCTTATGAATTTAGTGATACTTGGAGTGGTTGTTTTGGTTTATTTTAGGTGAAGAAAAGAATAAAAGAGAAAAGCGTGGCCTAAGAAAGCGTGACCCAAGGAGAAGGAAGCGTGGTCAAAGGAAGGAAAAGTGTGCCGCATACAATGGGGAGGCAAGCATTGCCCTCCACAAGGGCACACTGCCCTCTAGGAGGGCAACATAAGGGAACTAAGCAAAGAAGGCAACTCTGCCCTGCCCACTACAAGGGCAGAGCACAAATTTGTGCCTTGGAATCAAGAGGAATAAAATGTTGCCCTGCCCTCCACAAGGGCAGTATCGGGCTCACAAAGGGAAAAAATCAAAGGAAAATGTCTCCAAATGCTTGCCACAAGAGTTGAACACGGGACCATGAAGAAGCAAGCAACTAAGTCCCATTACCGTGCCAAGAAACCAAGGAAAATGATTGAGCGTGTGTTTCTGCCCGGATTTGAATGCGGGACTTCATTTTAGAAACACTGCCCTGCCCTCCGCGAGGGCAGGGCAGCATTTTGTTGGTGCATGAATCTGGCGCACCAAGGGACATTTCTGGCGCACCAAATCACTACCCTGGCAGCACCAGCGCGCACCACAGCACGAACCTGGCAGCACCATATTTTTCTGCCCTGCCCTCCGCGAGGGCACGGCAGCATTCTGTGCACCAAGGCACCATTCTGGCGCATCATGGCATAAGTCTGGCAGCACCAAGCAGCGCACCAAGCACCCATATGGCGCACCAATTTTTCCTGCCCTGCCCTCCGCAAGGGCAGGGCAGCGTTCTGCGCACCAAGCCGCACCAAGCAAGCACCAACACGCACCAAATCCTGCCCTGCCCTCCGCAAGGGCAGGGCAGCCTCCTGGGAGTTATTAATTTTGGGCCAAAAATTGAATTAAAAATCCAATTCAATTCATTTCTTCACCAAATCAAAAGCCCATCCAAATCCCAAAATCCAAGAATAGAAAGTGTATAAATAGGAGCTAGTTTGATGTAATTAGGACCTTTTTGCTTAGCTTTTGAATTTTGCACTTTCTTTGAGCTTTGAATTTTACTTTTGCACTTTGGAACTTCTCTTGGTGTCTTCACTGAGATTTCAGAGAATTGGGGAGGGGAATTGATCTCTCTTCTTCCTCATTCTTGCTTGGGTCTTTTTAATTTCCTTGTTTTGAGTTTTGGGTGTGAAGAATTGAGGAAATTCTGTCTCAATCTCCATTCAAAGTCTCTTTAATTTCTTTTCTGCATAATTGAATCCATTCACATTCTCTTTACTGTTTCTTCTTCAATTTCTTGTCAATTGCTTTGAGAACTTGGATCTAGGAAGGTAATTGAGATCTAGGCTCTGCTACCTAGTCTCTTGAACCCTGAGATCCCAATTTACTTTTGGTTCTTCTGTGAACCTTGCTGCACTTTAATTTCAATTTCCGTTTGAGTCCTCATTGCTTCCAATTCAATTTCTGCTTTATTAATTGTTGCAATTTACTTTCTCTTCGTTTAGATTCTGCAATCCCAGTCCTCAAATCCCTTTTACATTCAAGCAATTTACATTCCTTGCCATTTAAGTTACTGCAATTTACATTTCTTGCACTTTAAGTTTCAGTCATTTAATTTCTTGTTCTTTAAGATTCAGTCTATTTTACTTTCATGTTCTTTAATTTACTGCAATTTCCCTTCTCCATTTACATTTCAAGCAATTTATCTTCTGTTAAATACAACCCACTCAAACAAAACTTGATTCGCTTGACTAAATCAACCACTAAACTAAAATTGCTCAATCCTTCAATCCCTGTGGGATCGACCTCACTCATGTGAGTTATTATTACTTGATGCGACCCGGTACACTTGCCGGTGAGTTTTGTGTTGGATCGTTTTCCACACATCAAGTTTTTGGCGCCGTTGCCGGGGATTGAAATAGATTGACAATGATAAAGTGAAGTGGCGGTCTAGATCAAGCACTTTTTCTTTATTTTTTTACTAACACACTAACTGTTTGAATTTTTGCTTAAACTAACTAAAACTTCATTCTAGCTATAGATTGAAGTTTCATTGGTTTTCTGGATCTGTGTGTTTATTGTTGTGCGTTTGTATGTCAGGTACAGGAAGATCTTCCCCTGTCCTCTCTGAAATTGACCAAAGAACTCTTCGAAGACTAAGAAGAGCCGAAAGAGGGAAGAACGTTATTGGAGAGGAAGAATCTGAGGAGGAATTCCAAGAAATGGAAGGAGATCTCAATCACCCAGGAGGAGGGACCAATAATAACCAACAACAACGACGAGTCCTGGCTTCATATACATTTGCAAATGCTAGACACTGTGGAAGTAGCATTCTTCCTCCTAATGTCAATGCAAACAATTTTGAACTAAAGCCACAACTCATCACTTTGGTTTAAAACAACTGTTCTTTTGGAGGAGGGCCTTTGGAGGATCCAAATCAACATTTATCTACCTTCTTGAGAATCTGTGACACGGTGAAAACCAATGGTGTGCCTCCTGATAGCTACAAGTTGTTACTCTTTCCATTTTCTCTCAGAGATAAAGCCACTCAATGGCTAGAGACTTTTCCAAAAGAAAGCATCAACACTTGGGATGACTTAGTAAGCAAATTCCTTGCCAAATTTTATCCCCCTCAAAGAATCCTAAGATTGAAGACTGAGGTGCAGACATTCACTCAAATGGAGGCTGAAAACTTATATGAAGCATGGGAAAGATATAAGGCACTATTGAGGAAATGTCCACCAGAGATGTTCACTGAGTGGGACAAGTTGCAGAACTTCTATGAGGGACTCACTCTTAAAGCTCAGGAAGCACTTGATCATTCAGCTGGAGGCTCTTTGCAACTCATGAAAACTACAGAGGAAGCTCAAAACCTCATTGACATGGTGGCCAATAACCAATATTTCTTTGCTCATCAAAGACAACGCCAACCATCACAAAGAAGAGGAGTAATGGAGTTGGAAGGAGTGGATTCAATTCTAGCTCAGAACAAGATAATGCAGCAGCAGATTCAACAACAGTTTGAACAAATGGCCAAAAGAATTGATGGCTTGCAAGTTGCATCAGTGAGTGCCACCAGCCAACCACCAACTACTTGGGTGCAAAGTGAAGAAACTCAAGAGGAGCAACAGCAAGAGCAAGTCCAATACATGCACAACCAAAATCCTGGAACAAATGAAGTCTATGGTGATACTTACAATCCATCTTGGAAGAACCATCCCAACCTCAGGTGGGGAGACAACCATAATCAAAACCAACAGCCATGGCAAAGAAACTCAACACAAAACAATTGGAAAAGCACAAACCATAACCCCCAGCCAAACACTAACCAAAATACATACAGAAAACCACAAAATAACTACCCCAACTCTAACCATTATCCACCCAATAACCACCCAACAAATCAAACCACTTATCATCATCCATCAACAACCCAAAATCAACCAATTTCACATGAATCCCAGAGGATCACCAATCTAGAGCTGCTCATGGAGAAAATGATGAAGAACCAAGAATTGACAACAAAGAACCAAGAAGCTTCCATGAAGAACTTAGAAAGGCAAATTGGGCAAATCTCAAAACAAATTTCTGTTGAAAAACCATCAAGTTCACTACCTAGTGACACCATTCCCAACCCAAAGGAAGAATGCAAGGTAGTGCAACTAAGAAGTGGAAAGGTGTTATTGGATGGTAACCAAGGAGTAACCAAGAACAATGACAATGAGCCAACAAAGAAAGATGAAGCCATCAACAAGGACATGTTAAGCAAGAATGTCCCTGAAAAACTCACAGAGGAAGACAATAAACCACAGAATTTGAAGAAAGGGAAGCAAATCATGGAAGAACCAATTCCAAGACAACATCAAGTGGAGAAGAGCTCAACACCACCACTGCCTTATCCACAGAGATTTTACAAAGAGACAAAGGATCAGCATTTTTACAAATTTCTTGAGACTTTCAAGAAGCTGGAAATCAACATACCTTTGGCCGAGGCTTTGGAGCAAATGCCTCTGTATGCCAAGTTCTTGAAAGAGCTCATCAACAAGAAAAGAAGTTGGAATGAAAAGGAAACTGTAATGCTTAGTGAAGAATGCAGTGCACTCATTAAAAAGAGACTCCCTCCCAAGCTTGAAGATCCTGGAGGTTTCTTCCTACCATGCACTATTGGAAATCTATTCATCAACAAGGGGATGTGTGATTTAGGAGCAAGCATAAATCTAATCCCATCTTCTTTAGTGAAAAAGCTTGGCATAGAGGAGGTGAAACCAATACAGATGTCCTTAGAGTTGGTGGACCAATCAGTGGTATATCCTAAAGGGCTGATTGAGAACCTTTTAGTTAAGGTTGACAAGTTCATTTATCCTGCGGACTTTGTGGTCCTGGATTCTTCAGAAAATGGAAATGACTCCATAATACTTGGTCGACCATTTTTGGCCACTGCTAGAGCCATTGTGGATATAGAGCAGGGAGAGTTAACCCTCAGGATGCATGAGGAGAGCATCATCTTGAAAGTCTTTCCAGAATTACAAAGGAATGAAGAAACAAGCAAAACAAGTGGTGATCTCCTTCCAAAGCAAGCAACCGACAAGGCAGTAGAACAGAAAAACAAGCAGTTGCAAGAAGAAAAAGGAATTCAAAAGGAAGCAGGGGTGATAAACAAAAAGGAAGGTATCACAACTCAAGTCACTGTCAAGAAAGAAAGATCAACAAGAAAGAAAAAGATGAAGAGCAAGAAAAAGGCTCACAAAGGGTGGAAGAACAAGAAAATCCCAACTGAAGGATTTTCTAAAGGTGATAAGGTGCAACTCATATATCAACAGCTGGGAGCAGAAGATTATTACACTGTCAACCAAGTACTGTCTCTTGAGCATATGGAAATTGAGCATCAAGGCACACAGAGAAAGCTGACAGTGAGAGGTGACAAGTTGAGACATCACCAACATCAACCACCCTAAAGGGAGTTCAATGTCAAGCTAGTGACAATAAAAGAGCGCTTCAAGGGAGGCAACCCATGATTTAAGATTTTTGTCCTCTCTTTCATTTAATAAGCTATGATTCCTCTGAATATGATTTTGAACTTTCATGCCTGATAAATACATACATTGTTTTAAAGCACATGCCAAACTTCTAAGTTTGGTGTACCTTAAGGCACACCCAAGTTCATTTTTCAAAAAAAAAAGGGGGGGATTAGTCTTAGAACATATGCATAATTCTTTTGATGAAGCATATGACCAAACACTAAGTTTGGTGTCTGCATGTGTAACAATGTTCAGAAGATCATTTCTCAATCATGGACTCAAAACCATACAGAAAAGGGATCATACATCAAAATTTTTTTTAATGCATCAATTGTGAAGAATGGTTTGCACTGTTAAGCCGTCCCCTCAATAAAAAATAAGTTTGGTGTTCACCAACTTTTAGCATTTTTTTATTTAGGGACAAAATTGATCACAAAAAAATTCAAATAAATAGTAAACAAAACAAAACAAATCTTTTATTATAAATCAATTGCCAATGATTATGTTAATGATTTAAGGCTAGCTGTCTTGATTCTTGCAGGAGAAAAGGATTGAGACAAAAGCAAGGAGGGGCCACGGCTAGGAGAAGCTATGTGAGGATGGTCACATGTGCCTAGAAGAATGCGCTCATAGGGAAGCAGAATTTGTATGCATGCATGCATCATTGAACGCCTAAATACATGCAGCTAATGGGAGGAGGATCCTCGTCAAAGCCTCAACAATGCATGCAGACCGTCCATTCCATGCACTCCTTTGATGAACAACTCAATCTCAACTCTTCATGAGCACCAACGAGCTCTTTCCTCATTCATTGTGGTTTTGTTGGAAAGTTTGAAGAATCTGCCTATTAATAGCCGTAGCACTAAACGGTTCACAAACTCATTCACATATGAAAACCATAATCCCATTTACTCTTAAAACCAACATAATTCCCTTGTCCCACAACAGAACCGAACCAAAACTCTTCCCAAACACAACACAAACTTCTTCTTTTCTCACTTCTTCTTTTTTTCACCTCAAATTCAATGGCCTCTTCAAGTTCAAAAAGAAGGCCGGGAAAGGAACCTATGGTAGCTGAACTTCCATCCTTTGATGCAACCAAATTTAGATCCCAATTCCATGAAGGGAGATATCATAGGTTCATGGAGGCAAAGAATGTCATCTATGAGAAAAGCCTTGAGTTGAGGGAAGGAGAATATCCCATTATGAGGCAAATTACTAGAGAAAGAAGGTGGGAACTCTTGTGTGCTCCTCTTGTTGACATCAGTGCAGTCATGATCAGGGAGTTCTATGCAAATGCTGTAAAAGAAAACAAAGATAGTCCCCCCTACACAAGTTATGTCAGAGGAGTTGAAGTGAGCTTCAGTCCAACAGCCATCACTAGGGCTCTAAAGTTGAGAACCAAGGAGAAACAAGAGAGATGGCAACAACAAATGATGACTCAGCAGCAAGAATTTCAAGCACAGATTCTTGAAGGACAAAAAGAGCAATACAAAGAATTCAAAGAATCATATGATAAGCTGTATTTTAGTCAAGCTAAAGCAGGGGAATATAGTCACAACCTGTATCAATGGAAGAATATTCATCACACCATGGGAGAATTTAGATATGCACAAAGAATGGAGAATGATGAAAATATGCAAGCAAGGTTGGAGTACTTGACCCACAATTTGCCAACACTCAATCCTGAGATCAAGCCATTTGAGCAATGCCCTAAATTTTTAGCCAAGCAACAAGCAAGATCTCACCAATATACTGAGGCAACCTTTAAAAGATTGGAAGATGTTGGGCTCTCAGGACTCTTAGATTCTGTTTGGGGTAGAAGATGTCCTGGTGAAGAGATCCGAGATTATTCCAAGACAGGGAAGAGAAAGAAGAAGAAGGGAGAATCAAGCAACAGCCATGACCATTAGAAGGTGGCAAAGTTCTTTCATATTTCCTCTTTCATGTCTTTAATAAGGAGATGCATGTCCGAAACATGATATGGCTCCATCATTTATTTCTTTTACTTCATGCAATTTTTGTTCTTTGTTTTTCATTTTAGTTAGTTAATAAATAGCTAGAAAAATGCTAAATCTGCATAATGCTTGTTATCCATCACTTAGCTTGAAATTTGTTTTGTTTCCCATATGCTTAAATAAAAGAGATTTGTCTGAATTGAAAAGTGAAATATCCAATGTTGCATAAGTAAGAATGGAAGTTAGTGGGGGTATATGTGTTTGATTAAATGCATAACTCATGAAATAATTGCTACATAATATCATTCTCATTCAAATGTGAGTTAGCTTGCTGTTACAAATACTCTTATCAATAATGAAAAAGCCCTTGGTAACGAAAACAGAAAGAAAAGGAAGAAGAAAAAGCCAAAATGGCAAGAAAAACAAAGAATAAAGGTTGGACACCAATAGCTTGGACCCTAGGACATATGCCTGTGGTGTTCTTGTACTAAGATATGCTTGGATGAGTAAATTCTAAGGGGTATTTTAAAACCCGGTCACTTAGATCAACTGATTTGGGATGGCCAATTGAAAATCCACAATAAAGAGCAACTTAGATACAGAACATTTAGTTATCCAAAGAGATGCTGGGCATCAATGATCCTAGGAAGAATTAGTAAGCCATGTGTCTGTGGTGGAAAGATGTTGAGTAAAAGAAAAAGAAAATAAAGCCAAAGGCTAATACTGCAACATTTGACACCAAACCTCCAAAAGAATAATAAGCTTGTTAAGCATTGTAAGCCAAGAAAAGTTAGCAAGGGAGGAATTAAAAAGTAAGTCTTATAACAGCAAGTTTAGCAAGCATTTGAGGAAAGATGTATATTATGTAACAGCAACAATAATTGAGTTATCATTGTCTGCATAAAGACTCTATAAATCAAGTTCTGCTATATGCCTAATAAGGATATGTGTTCTTTTCTTATTCATGTCATTTACTCTTAGTTTTGATGCTTGCTTGGGGACAAGCAAGATTTAAGTTTGGTGTTGTGATGACAAGTCATCATATACCCATTTTTCAAGCTAATTTCACTTGTTTTGTTAGTCTTTATGCACTTTCTTGCTTCTTAAGTAAGTGATTTGGAGTGGAAATGCACAACTTCTTTAAATCAAACAACCACCATGAAATTAATGTTAACTCATGAGGTTTAAGCTAATTTTAATTGAATTTTAATTGATTTATAAGCCTTATGAATTTAGTGATACTTGGAGTGGTTGTTTTGGTTTATTTTAGGTGAAGAAAAGAATAAAAGAGAAAAGCGTGGCCTAAGAAAGCGTGACCCAAGGAGAAGGAAGCGTGGTCAAAGGAAGGAAAAGTGTGCCGCATACAATGGGGAGGCAAGCATTGCCCTCCACAAGGGCACACTGCCCTCTAGGAGGGCAACATAAGGGAACTAAGCAAAGAAGGCAACTCTGCCCTGCCCATTACAAGGGCAGAGCACAAATTTGTGCCTTGGAATCAAGAGGAATAAAATGTTGCCCTGCCCTCCACAAGGGCAGTATCGGGCTCACAAAGGGAAAAAATCAAAGGAAAATGTCTCCAAATGCTTGCCACAAGAGTTGAACACGGGACCATGAAGAAGCAAGCAACTAAGTCCCATTACCGTGCCAAGAAACCAAGGAAAATGATTGAGCGTGTGTTTCTGCCCGGATTTGAATGCGGGACTTCATTTTGGAAACACTGCCCTGCCCTCCGCGAGGGCAGGGCAGCATTTTGTTGGTGCATGAATCTGGCGCACCAAGGGACATTTCTGGCGCACCAAATCACTACCCTGGCAGCACCAGCGCGCACCACAGCACGAACCTGGCAGCACCATATTTTTCTGCCCTGCCCTCCGCGAGGGCAGGGCAGCATTCTGTGCACCAAGGCACCATTCTGGCGCATCATGGCATAAGTCTGGCAGCACCAAGCAGCACACCAAGCACCCATCTGGCGCACCAATTTTTCCTGCCCTGCCCTCCGCGCGGGCAGGGCAGCGTTCTGCGCACCAAGCCGCACCAAGCAAGCACCAACACGCACCAAATCTTGCCCTGCCCTCCGCAATGGCAGGGCAGCCTCCTGGGAGTTATTAATTTTGGGCCAAAAATTGAATTAAAAATCCAATTCAATTTATTTCTTCACCAAATCAAAAGCCCATCCAAATCCCAAAATCCAAGAATAGAAAGTGTATAAATAGGAGCTAGTTTGATGTAATTAGGACCTTTTTGCTTAGCTTTTGAATTTTGCACTTTCTTTGAGCTTTGAATTTTACTTTTGCACTTTGGAACTTCTCTTGGTGTCTTCATTGAGATTTCAGAGAATTGGGGAGGGGAATTGATCTCTCTTCTGCCTCATTCTTGCTTGGGTCTTTTTAATTTCCTTGTTTTGAGTTTTGGGTGTGAAGAATTGAGTAAATTCTGTCTCAATCTCCATTTAAAGTCTCTTTAATTTCTTTTCTGCATAATTGAATCCATTCACATTTTCTTTACTGTTTCTTCTTCAATTTCTTGTCAATTGCTTTGAGAACTTGGATTTAGGAAGGTAATTGAGATCTAGGCTCTGCTACCTAGTCTCTTGAACCCTGAGATCCCAATTTACTTTTGGTTCTTCTGTGAACCTTGCTGCACTTTAATTTCAATTTCTGTTTGAGTCCTCATTGCTTCCAATTCAATTTCTGCTTTATTAATTGTTGCAATTTACTTTCTCTTCGTTTAGATTCTGCAATCCCAGTCCTCAAATCCCTTTTACATTCAAGCAATTTACATTCCTTGCCATTTAAGTTACTGCAATTTACATTTCTTGCACTTTAAGTTTCAGTCATTTAATTTCTTGTTCTTTAAGATTCAGTCTATTTTACTTTCCTGTTCTTTAATTTACTGCAATTTCCCTTCTCCATTTACATTTCAAGCAATTTATCTTCTGTTAAATACAACCCACTCAACCAAAACTTGATTCGCTTGACTAAATCAACCACTAAACTAAAATTGCTCAATCCTTCAATCCCTGTGGGATCGACCTCACTCATGTGAGTTATTATTACTTGATGCGACCCGGTACACTTGCCGGTGAGTTTTGTGTTGGATCGTTTTCCACACATCACCCCACCATGGTAACCTCTTTCCATTCTCTTGTAGATATAATCAATAAATGAATTGAGTTACCATTGCAGGTAATTTTTCTTAATTTCTATACTCTTTACTTTGCTTTGATTGATAGGTTGTTTGTTAAATTCATGTTTTAATTAGAATAGTTGTTGTTGAGTTGTGTTTTGCTTGAAGTGTAAGTTTTGTTTGTTTTGTATTTGAAAATTTTTCAAAAAACAAATGATTTGTTGTTAAATTTGAATTTTTGGTGAATTTAGAATGTATATAGGTTAGGAGAGTGCCATGTTTCTATTTTATGCTTCCATAATAAAAAAAAAGATGCGCGCCACGCGTGAGCGTGGCCGACGCACATGCGTCGTGGGGCCATATTGCAACTCTTGCTACAAAAACCAGAGAGTTGCGCTGGTGTAGTTGATGACATGTCATCATGTCATGTTTTTCTATGCTTTTTCATACAAGAAATTGATGATTAGTGCTTAAATATTGCATTCTTTTGTGCTTAAATGGTACATTTCTTTAATCTTTTAATTTTATAAATTTTGAAGGAAATAAGAAGAAAAAGAAGCAAAGAAGCACAAAATAAGCTAAAAAGGAGAAAAAAGGCTTTAGGGCACACTTTGAAGTTGGAGCACAGTTTGGAGCCTTAGGCCACACTTTTAAGCATGACCCATGACCAAATCAAGGGAATGCTGCGCTCATTGAGTTAATCGAGGGCTACAAGAGTTCAAATTCAGCTTGGGAGCAAAATTTTTCGCTAAGTTAAACTTGGGCATTCACAACATGACCATGCCTTCTTCAAAGGGCCATAACTTGAGCTACAGACGTCCAATTGATGTGCTTCTAGTTGCGTTGGAAAGCTGACATTCAGAGCTTTCCAACGATATATGGAAATTTATATTTAGCACGAAATTGAGGTATGAGTGAAAGGCATCTTTAAGGAGCAAAAACAAGCAAAAATAAACCAAAGTGGCTTCACCAAGATTCGAAGGGAGAGACACAAGGAAAGCAAGAAAGGAGCACTACACTTCTTGCAAGGAAAATAAGCCAAAATGGCTTTGCTGGGATTCGAACTTGAGGCCTTCCACTCAAGGCAAGGCACCACCTTCCATTAATTCACAAAGAATTTGCTCCACAATGCTTCCACCAAGGCTCGAAGAGGGGGGCAAGGCTCAAGCAAGGCCAAGGCATCAGCGAGAGCGCTAAGTTAACGTTGTTAACTTTATCGTGGGTCTCCTCATGAAAATGCAAGGAAAAAGGCACCAAAATGGTTTGGCAAGGATTCGAACCTGGAGCCTCACTTGCAAGCAAAGGGATGTTGCGCTCACTCCATTCACTGAGCCTATGGAATGCACCCACGGGAAAAATTTGGCACGCAACAAAAGTGCAAGGGAAAAAAGCATTGAGTGCTCGGTTAAGTGCATTCACTGAGCGCTACACTGATGCTTGACATGGAAAGGCTTGGCATGCGCAACAATTTGGAGGCAAACAAAGGGGAGTGATGCGCTCTCCTTGTCAACCGAGCACTCCCCTGGAAGCATGCCCCATGCCTCAAACCAACTTGAACCAAAGCCAACCGGACCCATCCTTCTTCAAACCCATTTTTATTCAAGGCCAAATAATATTCACCCCATTTAATTGAAATTTAAAGCAAGCAAAGTCCAATTGACATCACTCCAAGGCACAAGGATCAGTTATATTAGGATTTTCATTTTGAAATTTAATTTGTTTTCAATTTCATTTTTTTCACTTTGTAAAGCCTATATAAGGCATCATTTTCCTTTTTGTAAGGAGGCTGGCTCCACTAGGGAGCAGTAGGAGTAGAGAGCTCTCCCTTTTAGTTTTCCTTTTTGAATTTAAAGAATTGAGATCAATTTTCTCTTTATGTTAGCTCTTACCTCTGGAATTTCTGTTTGGAGTTTAGGATTGAGATTGAAGGAATTCTATTTCAATCTTTGATCTGAAATATATCTTTGTTCTTCTTCTGCATAATTCTGAAATCAAGGATTTGAATCCAACTTTCACTTGCTGCTTCACTTACATTTCTTCTACAATTTATTTTCTATTTGATCAAAAGAGAATTGAGATCCAGATCTGCTTCTTGAGCTCATTGCTTTCTTGGATCTTCAATTTCACTTTTAGATTTTACAATTGGCTAAGTTTCTTCATGTTTTGTTTTTCAAGCAATTTTACCTTGCTGTTTAGATATTTTGCAGATTCACTTCATCTTACATTTCTCTGATTCTCTGTAATTTATATTTTCTTGCTCAGTTTTAAATCCCAGCACTCAATTTCCTTTATTCTTCCTACAATTTAAATTTTCCGTTGCTTGATCTATTGCTTTCTTTAATTTCCAGCACCCACTCCCCTTTACATTCATTGCAATTTACATTTCTTGTCATTTAAGTTTCTGCAATTTACATTTCTTGCTCTTTAAGTTTCTATCTATTTTACTTTCTACACTTTAAACTTTCTTGTCATTTACTTTCTGATGCATCAATTATCACTCACCAATGTTAGCTTGACTAAACTAATCACCCACGAAAGTTGCTTTATCCATCAATCCCTGTGGGATCGACCTCACTCTAAGTGAGTTATTACTACTTGATGCGACTATGAGTTTGTGTGTTTTTATGTGATTTTAGGTAATTTCTGGCTGAAATTGAGGGACCTGAGCAAAACTCTGATAAAAGGCTGAGAAAGGACTGCTGATGCTGTTGGATTCTGACCTCCCTGCACTCGAAATGAATTTTCTGGAGCTACAGAACCTCAAATGGCGCGCTCTCAACGGCGTTGGAAAGTAGACATCTAGAGCTTTTCAGTAATATATAATAGTCCATACTTTATTTGAGATTAGATGACGTAAACTGGCGCTCAACACCAGTTCCATGCTGCATTCTAGAGTCAAACGCCAGAAACACGTCACAAACCAGAGTTGAACGCCAAAAACATGTTACAACGTGGCGTTCAACTCCAAGAGAATTCTCTGCATGTGTAAAGCTCAAGCTCAACCCAAGCACACACCAAGTGGGCCCCAGAAGTGGATTTCTGCATCAATTACTTACTTCTGTAAATCCTAGTAGCTAGTCTAGTATAAATAGGGCATTTTACTATTGTATTAGACGTCTTTTGACAGTATAGTCTTTGACCACATCTTTGGACGCCGAGTCCTTAGACTGAGTCCTTCTCCCTATTTTCAAATTCATATCACATTTTGGGGGCTGGCCATTCGGCCATGCCTGGACCACTATCACTTATGTATTTTCAACGGTGGAGTTTTTACACACCATAGCTTAAGGGTGTGGAGATCTGCTGTACCTCGAGTTTTAATGCAATTACTACTATTTTCTATTCAATTCAGTTTATTCCTGTTCTAAGATATTCGTTGCACTTTACCATGATGAATGTGATGATCCGTGACACTCATCATCATTCTCACCCATGAACGCATGACTGACAACCACTTCCATTCTACCTTAGACCGGGCGCATATCTCTTGGATTCCTTAATCAGAATCTTCATGGTATAAGCTAGAATTGATGGCGGCATTCATGAGAATCCGAAAAGTCTAAACGTTGTCTGTGGTATTCTGAGTAGGATTCAGGGATTGAATGACTGTGACGAGCTTCAAACTCGCGATTGTTGGGCGTGATGACAAATGCAAAAGAATCAATGGATTCTATTCCGACATGATCGAGAACCGACAGACGATTAGCCGTGCCGTGACAGAGCATTTGGACCTTTTTCACTGAGAGGATGGGATGTAGCCATTTACAACGGTGATGCTCTACATACAGCTTGCCATGGAAAGGAGTAAGAAGGATTGAAGGAAGGCAGTAAGAAAGTAGAGATCCAAAAGGGACAAAGCATCTCCATACACTTATCTGAAATTCTCACCAATGATTTACATAAGTATTTCTATCTTTATTTTCTGTTTATTTATTATTATTATTCGAAAACTCCATAACCATTTATTATTCACCTAACTGAGATCTACAAGATGACCATAGCTTGCTTCATGCCAAGAATCTCCGTGGGATCGACCCTTACTCACGTAAGGTTTATTACTTGGACGACCCAGTGCACTTGCTGGTTAGTTGTGCGAAGTTGTAAAGAAAGTGCTGAGTTATAAACGTGCATACCAAGTTGAGTGCCATTGTTAGAGATCACAATTTCATGCACCAAGTTTTTGGCGCCGTTGACGGGGATTGTTCGAGTTTGGACAACTGACAGTTCATCTTGTTGCTCAGATTAGGTAATTTTATTTTCAAAAAGTTTTCAGAAATTTTTCAAAAAAAAAATTTCTCTTTGTTTTCGTTTTTTCAAAAAAAAAATTATTTTTCGAAAAATTCAAAAAAAATACAAAAATCCAAAAAAATTAATAAAATCATAAAAATCAAAAATATTTTGTGTTTCTTGTTTGAGCCTAGTGTCAATTTTTAAGTTTGGTGTCAATTGCATGTTTTAAAAATTTATGCATTTTTCGAAAATTCATGCATGGTGTTCTTCATGATCTTCAAGTTGTTCTTGGTAAGTCTTCTTGTTTGATCTTGATGTTTTCTTGTTTTGTGTCTTTTGTTGTTTTTCATGTGCATTTTTGCATTCATAGTGTCTAAGCATTAAAGATTTCTAAGTTTGGTGTCTTGCATGTTTTTCTTTGCATCAAAAAATTTTTCAAAAATATGTTATTGATGTTCATCATGATCTTCAAAGTGTTCTTGGTGTTCATCTTGACATCCATAGTGTTCTTGCATGCATCATGTGTTTTGATCCAAAAATTTTCATGTTTTGGGTCATTTTTATGTTTTTCCATCTCATCATTCAAAATTCAAAAATAAAAAAAAATACCTTTTCCTTTTTTTCTCATAATTTTCGAAAATTTGAGTTGACTTAGTCAAAAAATTTTTAAAACTTAGCTATTTCTTATAAGTCAAGTCAAATTTTCAATTTTAAAAATCTTATCTTTTCAAAAGCTTTTTCAAAAATCAAATCTTTTTCATTTTTTATGGTTTTCGAAAATTTGAAAACAATTTTCAAAATCTTTTTCTTAATTTTATTTCAAATTTTCAAAATTTAAGTAATAAGTAATGTGATTGATTCAAAAATTTGAAGTTTATTACCTTCTTGTTAAGAAAGGTTCAATCTTTAAATTCTAGAATCATATCTTTTAGTTTCTTGTTAGTCAAGTAATTAATTTTAATTTTAAAAATTAAATCTTTTCCAACCATATCTTTCTAATTATATCTTTTTATCTTTTTCAAAAAAAAAATTTTGATTTCAAAATATCTTTTCTTATCTTCTTATCTTTTCAAAATTGATTTTCAAATCTTTTTCAACTAACTAATTAACTTTTGTTTATTTTTTATCTTTTTCAAAACCACCTAACTAATTTTAGCTCTCTAATTTTCGAAAATTACCTCCCTCTTTTTCAAAATTCTTTTAATTAACTAATTGTTTTAAATTTTAATTTTAATTTTAATTCTTCTCTCCAATTTTTGAAAATCACTAACTCTTTTTCAAAATTTATTTTCGAATTCTCTCCCTCTCATCTTCTTCTATTTATTTATTTAATTACTAACACTTCTCTTCATCTCAAGAATTTGAACCTATCTTCACCCTTGTGTTTGGATTCTTTCTTTTTCCTTCTTCTATTCCTTTCTTCTTATACTAACATAAAGGAATCTCTCTACTATGGTAAAGAGGATCCCTATTATTATTTTCTGTTCCCTTCATTTTCATATGAGCAAGGACAAGAATATTCTTGTTGAGGCAGATCCTGAACCTGAAAGGACTCTGAAGAGGAACTAAGAGAAGCTAAATTACAACAATCCAAAGACAACCTTACAGAAATTTTTGAAAAGGAAGAGGAGATGGAAGCCGAAAATAATAATGCAAGAAGGATGCTTGGTGATTATACTACACCTACTTTCAAGTTTGATGGAAGAAGCATCTCAATCCCTGCTATTGGAGCAAATAACTTTAAGCTGAAACCTCAACTAGTTGCTCTACTGCAACAGAACTGCAAGTTCCATGGACTTCCATCAGAAGATCCCTACCAGTTTTTAACTGAGTTCTTGCAGATCTGTGAGACTATTAAGACTAATGGAGTAGATCCTGAAGTCTACAGGCTCATGCTTTTCCCCTTTGCTGTAAGAGACAGAGCTAGAATATGGTTGGATTCACAACCTAAAGATAGTCTGGACTCATGGAATAAGCTGGTCGCGGCCTTCTTGGCTAAGTTCTTTCCTCCTCAAAAGCTGAGCAAGCTTAGAGTGGATGTTCAGACCTTCAAACAAAAAGATGGTGAATCCCTCTATGAAGCTTGGAAAACTCAATCCCTGCTATTGGAGCAAATAACTTTGAGCTGAAACCTCAACTAGTTGCTCTACTGCAACAGAACTGCAAGTTCCATGGACTTCCATCAGAAGATCCCTACCAGTTTTTAACTGAGTTCTTGCAGATCTGTGAGACTATTAAGACTAATGGAGTAGATCCTGAAGTCTACAGGCTCATGCTTTTCCCCTTTGCTGTAAGAGACAGAGCTAGAATATGGTTGGATTCACAACCTAAAGATAGCCTGGACTCATGGAATAAGCTGGTCGCGGCCTTCTTGGCTAAGTTCTTTCCTCCTCAAAAGGTGAGCAAGCTTAGAGTGGATGTTCAGACCTTCAAACAAAAAGATGGTGAATCCCTCTATGAAGCTTGGAAAAGATACAAGCAGATGACCAAAAGGTGTCCTTTTGACATGCTTTCTGAATGGACCATTTTGGATATATTCTATTATGGCCTATCTGAATTCTCTAAGATGTCACTAGACCATTCTGCAGGTGGATCCATTCACCTAAAGAAAATGCATACAGAAGGTCAAGAACTCATTGACATGGTTGCAAATAACCAATTCATGTATACTTCTGAGAGGAATTTCGTGAGTAATGGGACGCCTCAATGGAGGGGAGTTCTTGAAATTGATGCTCTGAATGCCATACTGGCTCAGAATAAAATGTTG
Source organism: Arachis hypogaea (assembly GCF_003086295.3). Classification (NCBI taxonomy): domain Eukaryota; kingdom Viridiplantae; phylum Streptophyta; class Magnoliopsida; order Fabales; family Fabaceae; genus Arachis; species Arachis hypogaea. The sequence goes on along the minus strand of NC_092044.1, from coordinate 65,945,156 downwards.
ACTCAGAAAGTCAACATGATTTCTCAAAGTCTGAATGGATGGCAAAATGCATCCAACAGTACTAAAGAGGCATCTTCTGAAGAAGAAGCTTATGATCCTAAGAACCCTGCAATAGCAGAGGTAAATTACATGGGTGAACCTTATGGAAACACCTATAATTCATCATGGAGAAATCATCCAAATTTCTCATGGAAGGATCAACAAAAGCCTCAACAAGGCTTTAATAATGGTGGAAGAAATAGGCTCAGCAATAGCAAGCCTTATCCATCATCTTCTCAGCAACAGACAGAGAATTCTGAGCAGAGCACCTCTAACTTAGCAAACTTAGTCTCTGATCTTTCTAAGGCCACTTTAAGTTTCATGAGTGAAACAAGGTCCTCCATCAGAAATTTGGAGGCACAAGTGGGCCAGCTGAGTAAGAAAGTCACTGAAACTCCTCCTAGTACTCTCCCAAGCAACACTGAAGAGAATCCAAAAAGAGAGTGCAAGACCATTGACATAATCAACATGGCCGAACCTAGAAAGGAAAGAGAGGACGTGAATCCCAATAAGGAAGACCTCATGGGACGTCTCTCAAGCAAGAAGGAGTTCCCTATTGAGGACCTAAAGGAATCTGAGGCTCATACAGAGACCATAGAGATTCCATTGAACCTCTTTCTGCCATTCATGAGCTCTGAAGACTATCCTTCCTCTGAAGAGGATGAAAATGTAACTGGAAAGCAAGTTGCTCAATATCTAGGAGCCATCATGAAGCTGAATGCCAAATTGTTTGGTAATGAGACTTGGGAAGGTGAACCTCCCTTGCTCATTAATGAACTAGATACATGGATTCAGCAAACCTTACCTCAAAAGAAACAAGATCCTGGCAAATTCTTAATACCCTGTACCATAGGCACCATGACCTTTGAAAAGGCTCTGTGTGACCTGGGGTCAGGCATAAATCTTATGCCACTCTCTGTAATGGAGAAGCTGGGATCATTGAGGTACAGCCTGCCATATTCTCACTACAGATGGCAAACAAGTCAATAAGACAAGCTTATGGATTAGTAGAGGACGTGTTAGTGAAGGTTGAAGGCTTTTACATCCCTGCTGATTTCATAATTTTAGACACTAGGAAGGAAGAGGATGAATGCATCATCCTTGGAAGACCTTTCCTAGCCATAGCAGGAGCTGTGATTGATGTTGACAGAGGAGAATTAGTCCTTCAATTGAATGGAGACTACCTTGTGTTTAAAACTCAAGCAAGGCCAAGGCATCAGCGCTCTTTGAGAGAGCGCTAAGTTAACGTTGTTAACTTTATCGTGGGTCTCCTCGTAAAAATGCAAGGAAAAAGGCACCAAAATGATTTGGCAAGGATTCAAACCTGGAGCCTCACTTGCAAGCAAAGGGATGTTGCGCTCACTCCATTCACTGAGCGCTATGGAATGCACCCATGGGCAATATTTGGCACGCAACAAAAGTGCAAGGGAATAAAGCATTGAGTGCTCGGTTAAGTGCATTCACTGAGTGCTACACTGATGCTTGACATGGAAAGGCTTGGCATGCGCAACAATTTGGAGGAAAACAAAGGGGAGTGTTGCACTCTCCTTGTCAACTGAGCACTCCCCTGGAAGCATGCCCCATGCCTCCAACCAATTTGAACCAAAGCCAACCGGACCCAACCTTCTTCAAACCCATTTTTATTCAAGGCCAAATAAAAATCACCTAATTTCATTGAAATTCAAAGCAAGCAATGCCCAATTGACATCACTCAAAGGCACAAGGATCAGTTAGATTAGGATTTTCATTTTGAAATTTAATTTGTTTTCAATTTCATTTTTATTTTCACTTTGTAAAGCCTATATAAGGCATCATTTTTCTTTTTGTAAGGAGGCTGGCTCCACTAGGGAGCAGTAGGAGTAGAGAGCTCTTTCTTTTAGTTTTCCTTTTTGAATTTGAAGAATTGAGATCTATTTTCTCTTTCTATTAGCTCTTACTTCTGGAATTTCTGATTTCTATTTGGTGTTTTGGATTGAGATTGAAGGAATTCTATTTCAATCTTTGATCTGAAATCCATCTTTGTTATTCTTCTGCATAATTCTGAAAATCAAGGATTTGAATCCAACTTTCACTTGCTTCTTCACTTACATTTCTTGTGAAATTTATTTTCTATTTGATCAAGAGAGAATTGAGATCCAGATCTGCTTCTTGAGCTCATTACTTTTCTTGGATCTTCAATTTCTCTTTTAGATTTTACAATTGAGCTAAGTTTCTTCATGTTTTATTTTTCAAGCAATTTTACCTTGCTGTTTAGATATTTTGCAGATTCACTTCATCTTACATTTCTTTGATTCACTGCAATTTATATTTTCTTGCTCAGTTTTGAATCCCAACACTCAATTTCCTTTATTCTTCTTGAAATTTAAATTTCCCGTTGCTTGATCTATTGCTTTCTTTAATTTCCAGCACCCACTCCCCTTTACATTCACTGCAATTTACATTTCTTGTCTTTTAAGTTTCTGCAATTTACATTTCTTGCTCTTTAAGTTTCTGTCCAATTTACTTTCTGCACTTTAAATTTTCTTGTCATTTACTTTCTGCTGCATCAATTATCACTCACCAATGTTAGCTTGACTAAACTAATCACCCACTAAAGTTGCTTGATCCATCAATCCCTGTGGGATCGACATCACTCTAAGTGAGTTATTACTACTTGATGCGACCCGATACACTTGCCGGTGGGTTTTTGTGTTGGAATTTCATTTCCAACCCATCAGTAGTGTTGCCTTTGTGCAAAGAGAACATTTTAGCCCCACGTGTACGCGTGGGTGATGCGTACGTGTCACCCTCTCTTCTTTGCAGCCCACGCATACGCGTGGTTGACGCATCCGCGTCACTTGCCTCGTCTGCCTTCCACGCGCCCTGTTTCTTCTCCTTTTTTCTTCTTTCTTTCTTCTTTCTTCTCTTCTTTCTTTCTACCTTTCTTCTTCCCTTTTCCTCTTTTCTTACTTTCTTCTTCTTCCTTCTTCTTTTCTTACTACAAAATTCCACTTCTCATCTCTCCTGTTTTTCATTTTCTTTTGGTTGTTGCATTTGCTTATTTTCATTCATTGCATTTTAATTTTGTTTTTATAACTTGTTCTTATTTTCTTTTCTAAGTTTCCTATTTTAATATTGGTGTTGAATTCTTATACTCAATTGTTGAGAATTTTTTGCATTGTTTTGGTGCTTCTTGACTTGTTTGATATTAATGGGTGATGAAACTTTTGAATCAATGCTTAATCTTTTATGACTCTTGTGTTCTTTGTGCATTGACATGAACTTTTAATGTCTTTCATGACCCAATCTTTCTTGTTTAAACTTGATGCTCAACATGCTCTTCATGGCATTCCCCCATGCCTTGACTTTACTCTTGCATCAAGTATTAGTTGATATGCCTTAGCTCATATTGTTTTCTCATTTACATGTTGTAGCTACCATGTAGTTGTGAATTCCATTCTTATTTGGCACTAGCCCCTGCCACTGTTTTAATTGCTTTGACATCTTTGTATGGGCTTAATTATCCTTCTTTTTCTCTCCTTTTAGGTTGGCCACCGGAAGGAAAGGAAAAGCTTCAACATGGAGCAATAAATAAGTCCCTTTGCACAATCCTTTGTGGAAGCTCATCAGTTGTAGCAAACTGTCCACCTTGCTCTTCTTTGAATGCACCAAGGATGGTGCAATCTTCAAGTGTCGGGAGGTCATCCGACCGACCTCTACTTCCTTTTTTAACACCAATTCTTAATCTTCTTTGTTAGGTAGTTGTTGCATTGCATGATAGGTTGCATGATAGTTAGAATTTGTATATATTTTACCACATTAGGACTACTTGGTTAGAGTGATGATTTCATTTCCAAGAAAACTATTTTAGGGCACCCTACCAATTTGAAAAAGAAAAAAAAATTTGTGTTGAACTTGCTTGAAAGAATTTATTTGGAAAAGGTTTTTGAGCAAAGAACACAAGCATGTGAGTTTCGAGTCCAATTGTGTGGTTACATCATATAACCACTTATTTTCATTCTTGTGTGTATTATTCTCTTTTTATGATTGTAATCTTTGATTTGCTTGATTCTATATGTCCATTATTTGTTGTATGAATGCATTTATATGATTGAGGCCATCATTTCACTTAGCTCACTTACCCAGATAGCCTACCTTTCATCAACCATTGTTAGCCAATTTTAAGCATATGCTAAACCCTTTTTGTTTTTAATTTTAGCACATCAAAAGTCTTAAAGCAAAAAAACAATGAATGTCCCTTAATTTGGATCTTTGATTAGCTTAGGCTAGTGAGAGTGTGTATCATTTGGGTATGGGAAACTTGGGACATTGGTTGAGGTAAAGGTGTAATTTGTATTTTTGTTAAAATCACATAATTGGGTACATAATCATGCATTAAATATGTAAATATGTTTGTATATACTTTATTGTGAAAAAAAATGATAGAAAAAAATATGTATGTAGAAAAAAATAGAAAAAAATAAAAGAAAGAAAAATATATATAAAAAAAAGAAGCAATAAAAAGGGGATGAAAATGCCCCAAAGCAAAGTAATAATAACAATGCATAGGGAATGTGAATCAAAGGGAATGCATGAGTATGTGGAAAAAAAAGTGGGAATCATGGGTAGCTAGGAATTGTATTAGAATTGTATAGGTTGTAATATGTGTTTGGTGAGAGCTTAGGTTAATTAAAGATTCAAATTTCAAGCTCAGTTGACCATATGCATCCTCACCTTTACCCTAGCCTCATTACAACCTATGAAAAAACCTCATGATATATGTATGCATGCATTGAATAATTGTCGATTGTTAGATGAAAAACAAATCTTGGAAAGCATGATTAGAAGAAAATTGAGCGAATCAACCCTATACACTTCCGGTGAGGGTTCGATGCTCAATTCCCTATTCCTGGCTTTCATGAGCTTTCTTCTTGCAAGTCTATTTGAACTTCATTTTGATATTTAAATTGGTGGAGTTTGTGAGTCATCATACTACTTAGCCCTACTTGTTCATATAGGTTCTTGGAGGATTGATTTACTTTTAACCAAGTAGGTAGAATCATCTTGCATTTAGGTGCATCCATATAGAAAGGTTTATATAGTTTATTTGCATTGAATAAATGATCATACACCTTTTCTTGTCTTTCTTGGTTTAGCATAAGGACATGCTTAGTTTAAGTGTGGGGAGGTTTGATAAACCCCAATTTTGTGGTTTATCTTGTGTTGAATTTAGGAGATTTTATCAACTTATCTCACATTTATTTAATAAAATAGCATGGTTTTGTGAATGTCTCCTAATTTGTGCTTAAGAGTAAAAACATGCTTTTTAGGCCTTTAAATTGCTAATATTAATTCACTTTAATTCCATTCGATGCCTTGATATGTTTGTTAAGTAATTTCAGGATTAAAAGGCAAAGATTGGGTTAAAAGAATGAAGAAAAAGCATGCAAAAATGGAGAATTCATGAAGAAATGAGGATTTGCTGCATTCAAGGCAACGCGCACGGGTCACCCACGCGTACGCGTGAGAAGGAGATTCGCCAGCGACGTGCACGCGTCACCCCACACACACGCGTGATTAGGAAAATTGCCAATGACGCGTACGCATAACCCATGCGTATGCGTGACAAGCGGCACGTGACCAACTTAAAGGCAATACATTAAGGGCGATTTTTGAGCTCAAGGAGGCCCAAATCTAATTCATTTCTAATGCTTTTGATCCCGAAGATTGCAAGGGAATGGGGAGGAGTAGTCATAGTATGGTTTTCATCATATTGTAGGTAGAATTCTAGAGAGAGAAGCTAGCTCTCCCTTCTCTCGAGAATTTAGGGTAGTTTAGGTTAAATTTTCTTAGATCCAAGTTTTAATTCTTGTTTTGATTTCAATTCTCTTTATATTTTAGTGTTCTATTGTCTTAATCTTCTTAGTTTCCCTTGTTAATATCTTGTTTTGCTCTCTTTTATGTTTATGAACCCTTGTTGAATTTTGTTTCCTTTCACTACAATTTATGTTTTCCTGTCTCTTTATGTTTATCTTAGTTGCTATTGTTGATTTCTTGCTTATGTTAGTTATGGGTTTCATTAATTCTTGCAATTTATGATGTTTACTTTTATTGCACTCTATGTGTTTGTTAAAATTCTTTCACTAGTTATTGAGTAGTTTTCCTTACTCTTGGCCTAGGCTAAGGGAATTGAGTGACCTTCAGTCATTGGGTCTCATTGAATTGGAAATTTGAGAACCCTTTGTGGTTAATTTAATAGCCATTAACACTAGCCTACTACTAAGTCAATTAATAGCTAGTTTAGGACTTATGGACTGATGTTGATCAAACATATTTGACGTACTTCAAGTGTTGAGGTAGACATTGTACGTACTTCAACCATAAAGGTAGACTTAATGGGTTAGTCCCTCATAATTGTCAATACATAGTTTGTAGACAAGGATGGTGATCTCAATTCCTATGCTTAGCCAAGAGTTCTTTTCCTTTATTTTATTAGTTAATTATCATTTACTTTCTTGTTATTTATTTTTTTTGCCAATTACAAATCAAACCCCATTGTTCTTCATAGCCAATAATTGATCACTTCATTACAATTCCTTATGACAACCAATTTATCAAAATTTCATTGGGGTTTGTACTTGTGACAGCCAATTATTAAAATTTGATGTGAGGATCAATTGTTGGTTTGGACTATAATATCAACGGAATTATTTGTGTGAAATTCCTAACTGGTATAAATCCTCACTATCAGTATGCATGATAGGTTGTGCATACGCACAAGTCCCTATTTTCTTCCTTGAAGTATTCATCGAAGACGCTTGCTTGTGAACTTGATGGTGAGTATTGAGGGCGAGCGTGACACTCCTAGGAGAGCACTATGCTTGCTCTAGAGTGCCACCTTGAGAGCGTGATACCTCCAAGACATGTTGAGGGTTGGCACTCTCCAGCAAGCTTGCTGGAGAGCGCTAGTAATGAGTGTGGCCTTGAGGTTGGTGTTCTTTTTGTGGCACTCTTGGGAGAGCTTGAGAGAGATCGAGGCCTTTGGTTGTGAGAGTTTTATGACAATAGGAGTCAAGGGGTGTCAAGGGGGTATGGTTAGAAGGGAGTGGCGCTCTCCAGCAAGCTTGCTGGAGAGCGTGACAAGGTGGTGAGGCTTGAAGGGAAGTGGCACTCTCTAGCAAGCTTGCTGGAGAGCATGAATGTTGAGTGACAAGGTTGGTGACAAGGTTTGGAGGAAGTGGCGCTCTCCAGCAAGCTTACTGGAGAGTGTGGGTCAAGAGTGTGGTAAGGTTGGTGTCAAGGTGTTGGTGTCAAGGTTGTTTAGTGTTGTGGTGAGGCTTGACAAGGAAGTGGCGAGAGCTTGATGGAGAGCGCCAGTTTTGGTCTTGATGCTGTTGAGGTTGGTGCTCTCTAGCAAGCTTGCTGGAGAGCTTGATGGAGAGTGCTAGTATTAGATGTGCTGGATGCTCTTGAGTGAGTGATAAACCCATATTTTATGATATATTCTGTACTTAATTTGAGTGATTTATTCAATCCTTCACCCACTTATTCATGTAAATTGCATGGTTTTACTTTCCCTTCCTTATTATGTGATATTTGTGAAAAACATGTTTACTATACTTTGAAATTAATTATTTTAATTACCCTTTATTATCATACGATGCCGTGATTGATGTGTTGAGTTGTTCTAGATCTCCTAAGGCAGGAGTGGCTTAAAGGATGGAAAGGAAACATACAAAAATGGAAGGAAAGCATAAAACGGAGTTTGTGAAGAAACTGGCAGCGACGTGACCGCATGGACGACACGGCCGCATGACAAGCACGAAGAAGCAGCAACGCGGCCGCATGACTGACGCGACCGCGCGCCTAAAGAAGAACACCTATGATGCAGCCGCATGACTGACATGACCGCGTGACCCACGCGAACGCGTGACAGAGGCCACGCACCAGAAATTGCAGACAACGCTCATAGCGAGTTCTGAAGCCCTTTTTGGCCCAAATCCAGGTCCAGAAGGCATAGACCAGAGGTTATGAAGTGAGGGAATGCATCCATTCAAGGGGAGTCGGGAATTTTAGTCACTTTCAATGATTTAGGTTTAGTTGGAGAGAGGTTCTCTCCTCTCTCTTTAGGATTAGGATTTTTAGAACTTAGGAATATTTTTATCTCATTTTTTTATCAGGTTCAATATCTTTTTATTTCGACTCCTCTTAATTGTTGATTATTGATGTTGCTTATTTGGCTTATGACTCTTCATATTTGGATTGATTTTATTTTGTTAATGCAATTGAGGTATTTCATATTTATGATTTTTTTCTCTAATTTATGTTATTGATGCTTGTGCTCTATCCAAATTATTTTCATTCAAGTAGATTTTATTCTCTTTTGGCTTTGGTTGATTAATTGGTAACTCTTGAGTTATCAAACTCATTGTTGACTGAAAATTGGAATTCTTCAAGAATTAATTCGAGATCCAATAATTCTAACTTTTCCAAGGAAAGACTGGAATTTGAAGATTCGAATTAATTCATCCACTTAACTTACCTTCATAGTTAGAGGTTAACAAAGTGGGAGAAAAATCCAATTCTCATCACAAATGATAAGGATAACTAGGATAGGACTTCTAATTTCTCATACCTTGCCAAGAGTTTATTTTACAGTCATTTATTTATTTATTCGTCATTTATCATAATTGCCCCTCATTCTTAAAACCCCCAATTTACAAACTCATAACCAATAATAAGAACATACCTCCCTGTAATTCCTTGAGAAGACGACCCGAGGTTTAAATACTTTGGTTATCAATTTATTTAGGGGTTTGCTACTTGTGACAACCAAAATGTTTGTAAGAAAGGTTGATTGCTTGGTTTAGTAACTATACTTGCAAACGTGTGCCTTATTATTGGTTATTGTAAATATTTTTCAAAAAAAAAATTTTCTTTTACTTGTTTATTTGTTCTTTCCCTTCCCTCTTATTTCTGATAGCTACTATGAATTCTCACCCATCTCGCTTTGAGTTTGGTTCTAATTTTGTTGCAAGGAATGGAAGCTATAACAGGACTATGCATCAAGGTCTAAGCAATCAAAGATGGATGGAGCCACGAGGATCTGATCAACCCTTTAGGCAACAACATCCTCCTAGATATCATGGACAAAGACCATTTTACAATGCATGCCCAACTGATAGATTTGGTGGACCGCCTTGTAGCTACCAACAAGCCCCACCCTGTGCTCAAAGGCCATCCTTTCAACACAACCTCAATCCACCATACTCACAAGCTTCTTTTTACCATTCACTACCACATGATCCTTATCCACCCCAACGCCAATCCAATTACTCCCAAGAACCACCACTTCCCTATACACCATGTCCATGTCCATCAAGCCCAGAATCACAGGTTCACCTCGAAGAATCAGTAAAACAATTTAATGCAACCCTTCATCAACTGGAGCAAGCAATAAATCAATTATCTTCCAGACATTCGGACACTCAACAGACTCCCATGGCTTCATGTGGAGAATCTAACGAAGAATGTATTATGAAGAAGACACAAGAAACTCCAGTGGACAGCATAGAGCATAACTTCGTACTGGAACAAATAGAGGAAGCTGTCATTGTAGAAGAAGAAGAGTTGATTGAAGATTTAGGAGATGCCGAACCGCCACTTGAATCCAGAGTTGTGGAGAATTCCGTCAAGGATGTTACAATTGATGCTAAAGAGGATGTTACGCAGCCTCCAATGCAGATATCTTATGAAGAACTGGACGGGATAACCCAAGAAACAAGTTTCCTTGATGACGATGATCACGAGTCGAGTTCTCTCAGTAATGCACTTGCATCCGCAAGTGAATTCTTTGAGACAGAAGAATCTTCCCCAAGTGAATATGAAGATGATGCAGAGGTCAACTTTTCTCAACCTCCTAATTATGACTCAAGTGATGAGGAAGATATGGAAGACTTTGACCAGGACATGGCTGGAATGGAAAAGGTTTGCATAGAAGTGAGGGAATTCACTGAAGAACACAAGGGAGTAGAGCTTGCAGAACCACTAAAAACACCAATCCCAAGGCCACTGCCAACCAACACAGACTTCAAGTGGGTAAAATCCTTGACTCTTATCTTTACTTTTCCACTTGAATATGGTTTACTTGAGACAGATGGCCAGCTTAGAGCTCTTTGCGGCTTTAAGAGAAAAAGGGAAATGACTTGCACTCAGCGCTGGTATGCAAGATTCAATGAGGTTTCACACTTCAATTTGAGGTGCAGGAATTGGTGTCAAGCTCAATTCAAAGGATCTCGGAAGCTGTTTGGTCACTGCAGTGAGAATTCGGATTACTCATCACCTGACTGGAAAGATGTAGATCAAGACAAAGACGGGTGTAGAAGAAAAGTTTGGGATCCTGGAGTCTATTCTGACATTCAACACTCCGGGAGCCTGCAAGCCTATTTGAACTCACACAAGGGATTTACGTACTTTGTTTGGGACCCCGGAGGATGTTGGCATTCCAAACACTGGCGGATATTCTTGGATGAATACAAGCACAAGCCACCATAACAAGAAGCTCGCCAAATGTCCAACTTAAGAACTTTAACTAAAAGTGCTGGGTGGGAGATAACCCACCATGGTATGATCGTTCCTTCTCTATTTTACTCTGTTTTTATATTTCATTTGAACCTGAATTTCTGCATAACATTCATTGCATTCTGCAGTCTGCATATTAAAAAGAGAGAGAGAGAGAGAAAGGGTGTGCGACGCAACCGCATCGATCATGCGATCGCGTCAGTTGCGACAAAACACCTTCCACGCGTCCGCGTCATCCACGCGTCCGCGTCATTGGTGCACGAATTTGTAATCCGCACAACTAACCAGCAAGTTCACTGGGTCGTCCAAGTAATACCTTACGTGAGTAAGGGTCGAATCCCACGGAGATTGTTGGATTGAAGCAAGCTATGTTTATTTTATTTGTCTTAGTCAGGATACCAATAGGATTCTTTAGCCTCGTATTTCAATAAAGAAAAGGGCATAAAATAAATAGTTATTACTTTAATAATGGAGAATAAAAACGTTACTTGTTGTGCAGTAATGGGAAATATGTTGGAGTTTTGGAGATGCTTTGTCCTCTGAATTTCTGAATGTAATATTCAACTCAATTGTTTAAATAGTAAACTAGTAACCTAGGTTTACAGAATATGAGTAAACTAAGATAATTGGTGCAGAAATCCACTTCTGGGGCCCACTTAGTGTGTGCTGGGGCTGAGACTAAAGCTATCCACGAGTTGAGGCCTTTCTTGGAGTTGAACTCCAAGTTATAACGTGTTTTGGGCGTTCAACTCCGGATCATGACGTTTTTCTGGCGTTTAACTCCAGACAGCAGCATGTACTTGGCGTTCAACGCGAAATTACGTCGTCTATCTTAGCACAAAGTATGGACTATTATATATTGCTGGAAAGCCCTGGATGTCTACTTTCCAACACCGTTGAGAGCGCGCCAATTGGACTTCTGTAGCTCCAAAAAATCCATTTTGAGTGCAGAGAGGTCAGAATCCAACAGCATCAGCAGTCCTTTTTCAGCCTAACTCAGATTTTTGCTCAGCTCCCTCAATTTCAGCCAGAAAATACCTGAAATCACAGAAAAACACACAAACTCATAGTAAAGTCCAGAAATATGATTTTTTCCTAAAAACTAATAATATTCTACTAAAACTTAATTAAAACATACTAAAATCTACATGAAATTACCCCCAAAAAGCGTATAAAATATCCGCTCATCACAACACCAAACTTAAACTGTTGCTTGTCCTCAAGCAACTAGATAAATAAAATAGGATGAAAAGAAATTAAGAAGCAATAATATCTCAGAGTTTTAAGTGAAGCTCAGATTCTTATTAGATGAGCGGGGCTTGTAGCTTTTTGCTTCTGAACAGTTTTGGCATCTCAATTTATCCTTTGAAATTCAGAATGGTTGGCATCCATAGGAACTCAGAATTCAGATAGTGTTATTGACTCTCCTAGTTTAGTATGTTGATTCTTGAACACAGCTACTTATTGAGTATTGGCCGTGGCCCTAAGCATTTTGTTTTCCAGTATTACCACCGGATACATAAATGCCACAGACACATAACTGGGTGAACCTTTTCAGATTGTGACTCAGCTTTGCTAAAGTCCCCAATTAGAGGTGTCCAGAGTTCTTAAGCACACTCTTTTTGGATCACGACTTTAACCACTCAGTCTCAAGCTTTTCACTTGGACCTGCATGCCACAAGCACATGGTTAGGGACAGCTTGATTTAGCCGCTTAGGCCTGGATTTATTTCCTTGGGCCCTCCTATCCATTGATGCTCAAAGCCTTGGATCCTTTTTACCCCTGCCTTTTGGTTTTAAGGGCTATTGGCTTCTTCTGCTTGCTTTTTCTTTTTCTTTCTATTTTATTCCTTTTTTTTTTTGCACAAGCTTTTGCTTTTTCACTGCTTTTTCTTGCTTCAAGAATCACTTTCATGATTTTTCAGATCATCAATAATATTTCTCTTGTTCATCATTCTTTCAGGAGCCAACAATTTTAACATTCATAAAATTCAATATCAAAAATATGCACTGTTCAAGCATTCATTCAGAAGACAAAAAGTATTGTCACCACATATAATTAATTAAAATTTTTCTTATTAAGAACTCGAAAAAATATTGCCTCTTTATTCTAAAAATCTACTATTTTATTCATGTTTAATGATGATGAGAAAAATAAATTATAACTTAATTGGAATTAAAATCAAAGTAGAGATACTAATTACTACTACTAATATAACTTCTAAGGTAAATTTCTAATAAGAACAGTTATCACAGAGTTAAGGCAAAGATTAGAACTCAACGACCTGTGTTTTGGGAAGTAGATGTTCCTCTAGTCTGTGGGGTGCCTTCAAGAATTAATTTCTGACGCTTCAGCTCCCTTAAGTTCACATCCTTGCTCTTCCTGTTCCCTTAGGTGCCATGATCTTAATGAGTTTTAGCTCAGTGATCATGGCAAATCACACCAAACTTAGAGGTTTGCTTGTCCTCAAGAAAAAGAAAGGAAAGGAGAGGAATAGAAGGAGAGGCTCCTCCCCACCATTCTGGCGTTAAACGCCCAACTGGTGCATGTTTTGGGCGTTTAACGCCCAATCGTTGCTTCTCCTGGGCGTTCAACGCCCAGCTGATGCTTCTTTCTGGCGTTGAACGCCAGGAAGTCCTTTGTCACTGGGCGTTTTTCTGAACGCCCAAGACGCTGTCAATCTGGCGTTAAATGCCCAGAAGCTGCTTCTTTCTGGCGTTCAATGCCCAGAAGATGCTCCTTTCTGGCGTTTAACGCCCAGATGGCTACCCTTACTGGCGTTGAACGCCCAGTGGGTGCTTCTTTTGGGCGTTCAACGCCCAAAATGTTTCTTACTGGCTTTTTCACGCCAGTGAGCTTCCAAATTTCCCTGTAACTCTGTGAATTCAATCAATTGCTATTTTTACCCTTTGAAGATACTTGGACTCATACCTGTAAAAAAAGGAAATTTATTTAATTAGTAAATAAACTTTGTAAATGGCTGGGTTGCCTCCCAGCAAGCGCTTCTTTATTGTCTTTAGCTGGACTACCACTGAGCTCTAATCAAGTCTCAGTTTTGAGCATTCTTGCTCGAAGTTACTTTCAAGATAATGTTTAATTCTCTGTCCATTAACAATGAACTTTTTGTTAGAGTCATTATCCTGAAGCTCTACGTATCCATATGGTGATACACTTGTAATTACATATGGACCTCTCCACCTGGATTTTAATTTCCCAGGGAATAATTTGAGCCTAGAATTAAATAGCAGAACTTTCTGCCCCGGCTCAAAGACTCTGGATGAAAATTTCTTATCATGCCATCTTTTCGCTTTCTCTTTGTATATTTTTGCATTCTCGAAAGCATTGAGTCTAAATTCCTCTAGCTCATTTAACTGGAGCAATCGTTTTTCTCCAGCTAACTTGGCATCAAGGTTTAGGAATCTGGTTGCCCAGTAGGCCTTGTGTTCCAGTTCCACTGGCAAGTGACATGCCTTTCCATACACAAGCTGGTATGGAGAGGTCCCTATAGGGGTCTTGAATGCTGTTCTGTATGCCCACAGAGCATCATCCAAGCTCCTTGCCCAATCCCTTCTATGGTTAATTACAGTCCGTTCCAGGATTCTTTTGAGTTCTCTATTTGAGACTTCAGCTTGCCCATTAGTCTATGGATGATATGGAGTGGCCACCCTGTGGCTAACTCCATAACGAACCAAAGCAGAGTAAAGCTGTTTATTGCAAAAATGACTGCCCCCATCACTGATTAATACTCTAGGGGTACCAAATCTGCTGAAGATGTGTTTCTGGAGGAATTTTAACACTGTTTTAGTGTCATTAGTGGGTGTTGCAATAGCCTCCACCCATTTGGATACATAATCCACTGCCACCAGAATATAAGTGTTTGAGTATGATGGTGGGAAAGGTCCCATGAAGTCAATACCCCATACATCAAACAACTCAATCTCCAAGATTCCTTGTTGAGGCATGGCATAACTGTGAGGCAGGTTGCCAGATCTTTGGCAGCTGTCACAATTAAGTACAAATGCTCGGGAATCTTTATAGAGAGTAGGCCAGTAAAAGCCACATTGGAGGACTCTTGTGGCTGTTCGCTCACTTCCAAAATGTCCTCCATACTATGATCCATGGCAGTGCCATAGAATTTTCTGTGCTTCTTCCTTGGGCACACATCTACGGATTACTCCGTCTGCACATCTCTTGAAGAGATATGGTTCATCCCAAAGATAGTACTTTGCATCTGTGATCAATTTCTTTGATTGCAGCCTACTGTACTCTTTGGGTATGAATCTCACTGCCTTGTAGTTTGCAATGTCTGCAAACCACGGCACTTTCTGGATGGCAAAGAGTTGCTCATCCGGAAAGGTTTCAGAGATCTCAGTGAGAGGGAGGGACGCCCCTTCTACTGGTTCTATTCGGGACAGGTGATTTGCTACTTGATTCTCTGTCCCTTTTCTGTCTCTTATTTCTATATCAAACTCTTGCAGAAGCAACACCCATCTTATAAGTCTGGGCTTTGAATCCTGCTTTGTGAGTAGATATTTAAGAGCAGCATGATCAGTATACACAGTCACTTTTGATCCTACTAAATAGGATCTGAATTTGTCAATGGCGTAAACCACTGCAAGTAGCTCTTTTTCTGTGGTTGTGTAATTCTTCTGTGCGTCATTTAAAACACGGCTGGCATAGTAAATGACGTGCAGAAGCTTGTCATGCCTTTGTCCCAACACTGCACCAATGGCATGGTCACTGGCATCACACATCAATTCGAATGGTAATGTCCAGTCTGGTGCAGAGATGATTGGTGCTGTGACCAATTTAGCTTTCAGAGTCTCAAATGCCTGCAGACACTCTTTATCAAATATAAATGGCGTGTCAGCAGCTAGCAGGTTGCTCAGAGGTTTGGCGATTTTTGAAAAATCCTTTATAAACCTCCTATAGAGTCCTGCATGCCCCAGAAAGCTTCTGATTGCCTTAACATTGGCAGGTGGTGGTAATTTTTCAATTACTTCTACCTTAGCTTGATCCACCTCTATTCCCTTGTTCGAAATTTTGTGCCCAAGGACAATTCCTTCAGTCACCATAAAGTGACATTTTTCCCAGTTTAAAACCAGGTTAGTCTCTTGGCATCTTTTCAGAACAAGTGCTAAATGGTTAAGGCAGGAGCTGAATGAGTCTCCAAATACTGAGAAGTCATCCATGAAGACTTCCAGGAATTTTTCCACCATATCAGAGAAAATTGAGAGCATGCACCTCTGAAAGGTTGCATGTGCATTGCACAGGCCAAATGGCATCCTTCTGTATGCAAATACTCCAGATGGACATGTGAATGCCGTTTTCTCTTGATCCTGGGGATCTACTGCAATTTGATTATAACCTGAATATCCATCCAGGAAGCAGTAGTATTCATGACCTGCTAGTCTTTCTAGCATTTGGTCTATGAATGGTAAAGGAAAATGATCCTTTCTAGTGGCTGTATTGAGCCTTCTATAATCAATACACATACGCCACCCTGTAACTGTTCTTGTAGGAACCAGTTCATTTTTTTCATTATGAACCACTGTCATGCCTCCCTTCTTAGGGACGACTTGGACAGGGCTCACCCAAGGGCTGTCAGAAATAGGATAAATAATCCCAGCCTCTAGTAATTTAGTGACCTCCTTCTGCACAACTTCCTTCATGGCTGGGTTCAGCCGCCTTTGTGGTTGAACCACTGGCTTGGCGTCACCTTCCAATAGGATCTTGTGCATGCATCTGGCTGGGCTAATGCCCTTGAGATCACTGATGGACCACCCAAGAGCTGTCTTGTGTGTCCTTAGCACTTGAATTAGTGCTTCCTCTTCCTGTGGCTCTAAGGTAGAGCTTATGATTACAGGAAAGGTATCACCTTCTCCCAGGAATGCATATTTTAGGGATGGTGGTAATGGTTTGAGCTCGGGTTTAGGAGGTTTCTCCTCTTCCTGAGGGATTTTCAGAGGTTCTACTATTCTCTCTGATTCCTCCAGGTCAGGCTGAACATCTTTAAAGATGTCCTCTAGCTCTGATTCGAGACTCTCAGCCATATTGACCTCTCTTACCAGAGAGTCAATAATATCAACACTCATGCAGTCATTTGGGGTGTCTGGATGTTGCATGGCTTTGACAACATTCAACTTGAACTCCTCCTCATTGACTCTCAAGGTTACTTCCCCTTTTTGGACGTCAATGAGGGTTCGGCCAGTTGCTAGGAAAGGTCTTCCTAGAATGAGAGTTGCACTCTTGTGCTCCTCCATTTCCAGCACCACAAAGTCAGTAGGAAAGGCAAATGGCCCAACCTTGACAATCATGTCTTCAATCACGCCTGATGGGTATTTAATGGAGCTATCAGCAAGTTGAAGACATATCCTGGTTGGTTTGATTTCTTCAGTCAAACCAAGCTTTCTGATAGTAGATGCAGGTATTAGGTTGATACTTGCCCCAAGATCACATAAAGCTTACTTGGTACAAGTACCTTCTAATGTGCATGGTATCATAAAGCTCCCAGGATCTTTAAGCTTCTCAGGTAAGCTTTTCAGAATGACTGCACTGCATTCTTCAGTGAGGTAAACTTTTTCAGTTTCCCTCCAATCCTTCTTATGACTTAAGATCTCTTTCATGAACTTAGCATAAGAGGGTATTTGCTCAAGTGCTTCTGCAAATGGGATCTTTATTTCAAGAGTCCTGAGATAGTCTGCAAAGCGGGCAAATTGCTTATCCTGTTCCGCTTGGCGGAGTTTTTGAGGATAAGGCATTTTGGCTTTGTATTCCTCAACCTTAGTTGCTGCAGGTTTATTACCTACAGAAGTGGGTTGGGAAGCCTTTTTAGAAGGGTTGTCATCAGCACTTGTATGTGACTGATCCCCCACTGGCATTTGGATGCCAGGGGTGGAAGCTGGAGTGGCGTTAGGTGCCACCTCCTTGTTTGTTACTGGCGTTTGAACGCCAGAACCATGTTCCCTTTGGGCGTTCAACGCCGGATTCATGCTTGTTTCTGGCGTTGAACGCCAGGAATGAGCATAGGCTGGGCGTTCAGCGCCAGCATTATTCCTCTCTGGGCTCTGATTGTCCTCAGAGGGATTTTGAGTAGCCATTTGTTCATTTCTTGGCTTCCTGCTGCTTTGAAGTGAGGTATTTAAATGTTTCCCACTTCTTAGTTGAACTGCTTGGCATTCTTCTACTATTTGTTTTGACAGTTGCCTTTCTGTTTGCTTTAATTGTACTTCCATATTCCTGTTAGCCATTCTTGTTTCCTGTAGCATTTCCTTGAATTCGGCTAGCTGTTGAGTTAGAAAGTCTAATTGCTGATTGAATTCATTAGCCTGATCTACAGGACTGGGTTCAGCAGTTACTGTTTTAGCTTCTTCTTTCATGGAAGATTCACTGCTTAGGTACAGATGCTGATTTCTGGCAACTGTATCAATAAGCTCTTGAGCTTCTTCAATTGTTTTTCTCATATGTATAGATCCACCAGCTGAGATTTTTCTGTAAGCCCATAGTAGAAGATGTCTAATTGCACCCACTCTGAAAACATTTCAGAGGGACATTTTCTTAGCATCTCACTGTATCTCTCCCAGGCATCATAAAGGGATTCATTATCTCCTTGTTTGAAGCCTTGGATGCTTAGCCTTAGCTGTGTCATCCGTTTTGGAGGGAAATAGTGATTCAGGAATTTTTCTGACAGCTGTTTCCATGTTTTTATGCTGTTCTTAGGTTGGTTATTTAACCACCTCTTAGCTTGATCTTTTACAGCAAATGGAAACAGTAATAATCTGTAGACATCCTGATCCACTTCTTTATCATGTACTGTGTCAGCAAATTGTAAAAATTGTGCCAGAAACTCTGTAGGTTCTTCATGTGGAAGACCAGAATACTGGCAGTTTTGCTGCACCATGATAATGAGTTGAGGATTCAACTCAAAGCTAATAACTCCAATGGAGGGTATACAGATACTACCCCCATATGAAGCAGTAGTGGGGTTAGCATATGACCCCAGAGTCCTCCTGGACTGATCATTCCCACTTAATTCCATGATGGAATAAAAGAGATGATATGTATGTTGCTATTATTTATTTTATAAAAAATTAATTTTTTTATAAAATAAAATAAAACGAAACAAATAAAAGAAATTGAAAATATTTTAAAATTGAAATCTGAATTTTTATATAAAATTTTCGAAAAAAAATAGTTTAAAATTAGTTAGGAAGGATATTTTTTTTGAATTTTAAAAAAAAAATTTTTTTGATGAAAGAGAAAAACACACAAAAGACACAAGACTTAAAATTTTTAGATCCAATGCTCCTTATTTTCGAAAATTTTGGAGGGAAAACACCAAGGAACACCAAACTTAAAAATTTTAAGATCAAAGCACAAGAAAGACTCAAGAACACTTTGAAAATTCACAAGAACACCAAGAACAAAAGAAAGAACACCAAACTTAAAATTTTTAGAAAACCAAGACAAATTTTTGAAAATTAAAGAAAACTTAACAAGAAAACACCAAACTTAGAGTTTGGCACAAGATTTGATAAAAGAAAAGTTATTTTTGAAAAAAAAAATTCCAAAGAAGATACCCAATTATGAAGAACAACTACTAAAGCTCCAGCAAAATGGGCAGCAACTTCAGAGTTGATTATTAAAAATGTATTATATTTATGGATATAAGTAAAAATTTTTGAAAGTTACTGTTTTTTTAAAAAAAAACACAAGAAAAACAAGAAAAGACACAAAACAAGAAAAACTCAAGATCAAACAAGTAAAATAAACAAGAACAACTTGAAGATCAATGAAGAACACACACTAATACGAAAATTTTAAATAGAAAACACAAAATATGAAATTGACACCAAACTTAGAATAAGACACTAGACTCAAAGAGAAATTAAAAATTAATAAAGAAAAATAATATTTTTGAAAAGAAAATAAAAGACTCTGACCCAATTACCAAAATCTTCCTAATCTAAGAAATAAAATAAACCTTTAGTTGTTCAAACTCGAACAATCCCCGGCAACGGCGCCAAAAACTTGGTGCACGAATTTGTAATCCGCACAACTAACCAGCAAGTGCACTGGGTCGTCCAAGTAATACCTTACGTGAGTAAAGGTCGAATCCCACGGAGATTGTTGGATTGAAGCAAGCTATGTTTATTTTATTTGTCTTAGTCAGGATACCAATAGGATTCTTTAGCCTCGTATTTCAATAAAGAAAAGGGCATAAAATAAATAGTTATTACTTTAATAATGGAGAATAAAAACGTTACTTGTTGTGCAGTAATGGGAAATATGTTGGAGTTTTGGAGATGCTTTGTCCTATGAATTTCTGCAATGTAATATTCAACTCAATTGTTTGTAAAGCACGTCTACGGCAAGCTGTATGTAGGGTGTCACCATTGTCAGTGGCTACTTCCCATCCTCTCAGTGAAAACGTTCCAGATGCTCTGTCACAGCACGGCTAATCAGCTGTCGGTTCTCGATCATGTTGGAATAGGATCCATTGATCCTTTTGCGTTTGTCATCACGCCCAGCAATCGTGAGTTTGAAGTGCGTCACAGCCATTCAATCCTTAAATCCTACTCAGAATACCACAGACAAGGTTTAGACCTTCCGGATCCTCAAGAGTGGCCGCCATCAATTCTAGCTTATACCGCGGAGATTCTGATTAAGGAATCTAAGAGAAGTTCATTCAGTCTGATGTAGAACGGAGGTGTTTGTCAGGCACACGTTCATAGATTGAGGGAGGTGATGAGTGTCACGGATCATCACCTCCTTCATAATTAAGCGCGAATAAA
The DNA here is from genome assembly GCF_003086295.3 of Arachis hypogaea. Lineage (NCBI taxonomy): Eukaryota > Viridiplantae > Streptophyta > Magnoliopsida > Fabales > Fabaceae > Arachis > Arachis hypogaea. The sequence goes on along the minus strand of NC_092044.1, from coordinate 65,924,763 downwards.
CATCTTAGATCGGACCATACACACGTTTGAGTGAAATAGAAACAATTGCATTAATTCATTGAGACGCTGCAGAGCTCCTCACCCCCAACAATGGAGTTTAGAGACTCATGCCGTCAAAGAGTATGTAATTCAGATCTGAAAAATGTCATGAGATACAAGATAAGTCTCTAAAAGTTGTTTAAATAGTAAACTAGTAACCTAGGTTTACAGAATATGAGTAAACTAAGATAATTGGTGCAGAAATCCACTTCTGGGGCCCACTTGGTGTGTGCTGGGGCTGAGACTAAAGCTATCCACGAGTTGAGGCCTTTCTTGGAGTTGAACTCCAAGTTATAACGTGTTTTGGGCGTTCAACTCCGGATCATGACGTTTTTCTGGCGTTTAACTCCAGACAGCAGCATGTACTTGGCGTTCAACGCGAAATTACGTCGTCTATCTTCGCACAAAGTATGGACTATTATATATTGCTGGAAAGCCCTGGATGTCTACTTTCCAACGCCGTTGAGAGCGCGCCAATTGGACTCCTGTAGCTCCAAAAAATCCATTTTGAGTGCAGGGAGGTCAGAATCCAACAGCATCAGCAGTCCTTTTTCAGCCTAACTCAGATTTTTGCTCAGCTCCCTCAATTTCAGCCAGAAAATACCTGAAATCACAGAAAAACACACAAACTCATAGTAAAGTCCAGAAATATGATTTTTTCCTAAAAACTAATAATATTCTACTAAAAATTAATTAAAACATACTAAAATCTACATGAAATTACCCCCAAAAAGCGTATAAAATATCTGCTCATCAGTCATCCACCCGGTCGTGTGACCTGGAAATCGGTGTAAAGATCCAACACCCAGAAAGTTGGGTTGGAATCGTGTGGCCATTGTGCGTTTCACACAAAATGAACCACGCGGTCGCGTCCCTGACGCGATTGCATCACTTGCACAACAGCAATCCCACGGGACAGCGTGAGCGACGTGATCGTGTCGTATGGATTACACAAAATCCCAAAAGTAGGCAGAGAGTTGCACTGAAATGACGCTGGATTCGTGCGTTTAGCACAATTTCTAGCGACGCGATTGCATGCCCCAGGCGATCGCGTCATTCACTCTTTTAGCTATTCCATGCAATCGCGTCAACCCCATTTCACTCCAGCCACGCGACCGCGTGCTCCACGCGATCGCGTGGATTCAAATTTACTAACCCACAGTCACACGAACCCTAACCATTCGTGTCACCCCGCCAAACCCCTCTCCTCCCTCTCTCCTTCTCCGATCACACCACCACCACCCAGCCACCATCACCGAACGGCCGCTACCCCGCCGCCAACCACCCCCTTCCTTCCCCTATCCCCCCCATACCCCCGTTACCCCTACCTTTCCCTCCCTGCCCCCAAACAGCAGCCACCGCCGCCGCGCCACCCTCCTCCACCGCGCCAAATGCCACCACCACTATCCCCCAGTCACCTCTCTGCCCCACTCTCCTTAATTCGCCTACCAGGTTCCGCAGAACGCCACCCTTCTATCATTCTTAGTTAATTCCATATTTTTTCTGTTTATGTTTATCATTAGGCTAGTTAGATATGCATGTTGTAGTGGATTCTAGGTTGTTAGATAGCCTAGGATGTGGTTAGTGGATTTAGGCCTGATAATTGCGCTGTTCGTGTTTCTTGCTTTATGATTTTCGCAATTCTGATGTTTCTGTGATGTTTCTATTGTTCATATGCTGTATTTTCTTGTTTCATGCTGCTTTTTACATTGCCTTTTCATGTTCATACTCCTTATATGTGATTGCAGCTATGTTTTAATTTTCATTCATATGAACTGTTTTGTTGCTGTTTATTTTCCGGGACAATCCAATTTTAGCCGGAATGCTGCCCAAATTTCTGTAAAATGTTTCCATTCTTGTCTTGGTTTTGGCATTTTCAACTGTGCTTTCCTTAGTTTCCCCCAAACCAATTCATGAATGCCAGGACACGCATTCTTATTCTCTTTGATCTCCTGGTTCATAAATTGCATTTTTGATGTTTGATTCCAATTTTTGCTATTTCTATATCTATCTGAATCAACATCAACCTGTTTTCCTTGTTTGGTTATGAGTTACCTGTAGCTTCTAATTATGAATGCTTATTACTTAGAAACTTATCCTTATGCCACTTACCTTAACCCATTTTTCACTAACTCACTAATTTTAACTTCCTAAACTCTTTTTCAATTCTAACCAAACTAACCTTTTAAAACATCTCTTCTGGTTTTTCACTTTCTTTTAACCTTCTAACCATGGCATACTGATAATTTTTCCTAATTAACATGCCTTCTATTACATTTTGGATTGTCAATTCTTCCTTTCGAACTTTTAACTCCTATACAATCCGTAATGCACATTTACTTAACTCATTTTCCTCATTCTATTTCTCCTTTGCCACTTTGTGTTTCTTTTGACTATTTGCCTATTTGTTTTCCTGTTTCTATTATATCCTGATTTTCTGTTTTTCAGGATGTGTGCCTCCCAGAGAAAGGGAAAAGCAAAGGCAACTACTGGCAAACGTAAAAGAGGAGAATCTTCTATGTCTATCATAGATCTCATGCATGATGCCTCCTGGCGGGAGAAACACTTTACCGCATAGGAGAAGGCTGACCAACTACTCCCTGCTACTGATCCCATAAAGTTTGCAAACCGATACTGCGAGTTGAAATATTCGGCATTTGCAACCTCCAGGAAGCTGTACTTAGAGCGGACTCTGAAAATCCCAAAAGAACTCCAGCAATACACCTCTGATCAGATCAAAGAAAGAGGCTGGTTCTTCCTGGAGAGAAAACTTACAGAGGTCAATGCATCTTGGGTAAGGGAATTTTACTGCAATTACTTCAAAACTTCCCTAGATGTAGTGATCCTAAGAGGGAAGCAGATTCTGGTCACTGAAGAGGCCATTGAGGATATTTTGCAGCTTCTGCATAAATTTGATCAGCCTGATGGGTACAAAAAGGCTGAGGAGGACATGCGTTTCATGAAGTTTGATTGGGATGCTGTCAAGGCAAGGATAGCCCTTGACCCGACTGTTCCATGGGAAATAGGTCAGGACACCACCATGCGTAAGGGAATCAAGCGGATTTACTTAAATGATGAGGCTCGGCTATGGCATCAGATCTTGAGCAACTATGTTATGCCGAGTACCCATGAGACAGAGATAATGGCTGCTATGATCACCCTCCTTTGATGTGTGATGGAGGGTAAGGACCTGTACCTGCCACGTTTTATCCGGTCCTACATGGCCAGGGTCCACATCCGAGGCACTCTCCCCTTTCTGTATCTGATTACCCAGCTCGGACGTCGAGCTGACGTACCGTGGGAGGATGCTGATGAGAGGCCACCTGCTGTAGAATGCAGGAAGATTATCCCTCACAGCAGGAACTTTCTGGCCTTGGGCTACAGACCTAATTTCCTTACTCCTTCAGATGAGACAGCCACACCTTCAGCTGCCCCCTCTTCTTCCACTGCTGCACCTACCCCGCCCACTGCTCCTCCAGCTACTCATGAGCCTATTTACCATTTGGTGCATCGACTGTTCGCCCACTTGGACCGTATGGAGTGTCGCAGCAAGCGACGCTATGAGCACCTGAAGCTGTTGATATGATCTGGCGGCGACATCCCCTCCAGGCCTGACACACCATCAGAGCCATCTGAGGAGGAGGCGGATGAGCACGAGGAGGAGACCCATCCACAGAGAGATGCTGCGCAGGCAGGCTCAGAGCAGACTGCACCCCAGCAGGAGGACCCACCTCAGATTCAAGCTGCAGACCCTGAGATCCCTATTCAGATAGCCCCTCCTCTACAGCAGCCAGATCCTTAAACCACAACCACAGAGACTCCAGCTACCCAGCCTCCCAGTGATGACACTCCTTCACACCCTGCTTGATTGAGCATCGAGGACGATGCTATTATTTAAGTGTGGGGAGGTTGCCATCTCTGGCATATCTTTATTTTGGTGAACCACTACAAACTCTCTCTTATTTTGTTCATTTTCTGTATTTTTGCATATTTTTCTCTTTTTTCTTTTTATTGTACTTTTTGCATTTTGCACTTTGAGCTATATGTATACTATTTTGGATATTTTAGCTTGATTTTCACATTAGTTTACCAGTTATATTTTAAGTGGATTAATTAGTATAGTTTACACTTTTTAGTATATGATAGTTGACTTGATTGAAAATAAAAAGGAAGTAAGCTAGAGACCTTAACAGAATCAATCCACACACCTTGTATATATAGCATTAGATGTTAGTTAGTTAACAATATTTTATCAAGGAGAAACATTAGAACTTTAAAGCCACCTTAAGTTTTACATTGAGAATAATGGGAATTTTTAACTAAACCTGCATGACATATATGAATGATATATGATTTTTGAGTTAGAGAACACGCAGCCTGTGAGTTTTGAGCTTCATTATATGGTTACATTTAAGCCATAATATTTTATTCTTGTGTGTTTTGCACTTCTTATTTATTCTGGTGTTCTTTACTTTGTTTTAATCTATATGTCCAGTTATAGAATATAGATACATACCAAGAAAGTGATTGAGGCCATTGTTTGATTTTAGCTCACTTATCCCAAAAAATTAACCTACTTTTTACATCACCCTTGTTAGCCCTCTTGAGCCTTTAAATCCCCTCTTGTTTTATAACCACATTACTAGCCTTAAGCAGAAAAATAAAATAAAAATCCCAAGTTGAATCCTTGGTTAGCTTAAGATAGAAATTGTGTATTGTTTAAGTGTGAGGAAACCTATTGGGAACATGGATGATGAAAAACAGGGTAGAAAGTTGAAAAGAATAAAGATGTTCCAAATTAAGAATTTTTGGAAAACATGCTCATGTGAAATTAAAGTAATTAAATTACTATGTGCATTAAAAAAATTTATTTTATTAAAGGGATACAAGAGAATTCCCCAATTGCAAAATGAAAACAATGCACATAGGATAAAAGTTAAAATAAAGCATGAGCATGTAACATCAAAAGTGGGAAAAATATGGGAAAATAGGTAAAAAAGCTTTACTTAGAAAGTATGTATGTTAGGTGAGATCTTAGACTAATTAAGGATTCACTTATTAGCTCACTTAGCCTTATACATGTACCCTTACCTTTACCTTGACCCCATTACAACCTTAATTAAAGACCACATGATTTTTGGTATGTCTATATTCTATAATTGTTGATTGGTTAGATGAAGAACAAAGTTGTAGAAAGTAAGGATAAAAAGAAGAATAGAGTGATTAACCCAATAAACACTGAGTGACTAGAGAGTAACACAATATCCAGTGAGGGTTCAATAGCTCATTAACATATATCTCTGCTTAAATTATTAATTGTCTTGCAAGTTTATCAAATGTTTTTCTCTCCCATCTCAATTGTAAAAGCGCTTTATCATTATCTAAGGTTTGGCTATATATATATATATTCCTTGAGAATGTGAATTAATTTAACTATATGTAAGCTTCATATACAAGTGAATAACAAATTAGAATTGCATGATGCATCATTCATTTAGTTAGTTGCATTTAGATTAGATTGCATTGCATGACATTCCACCACTTTAACCTTACTTTTTACCTTGGATTTAGCATAAGGACATGCTATTGTTTAAGTGTGGGGAGGTTGATAAACCCATATCTTATGATATATTCTGTACTTAATTTGAGTGATTTATTCAATCCTTCACCCACTTATTCATGTAAATTGCATGGTTTTACTTTCCCTTCCTTATTATGTGATATTTGTGAAAAACATGTTTCCTATGCTTTGAAATTAATTATTTTAATTACCCTTTATTATCATTCGATGCCGTGATTGGTGTGTTGAGTTGTTCTAGATCTCCTAAGGTAGGAATGGCTTAAAGGATGGAAAGGAAACATACAAAAATGGAAGGAAAGCATAAAACGGAGTTTGTGAAGAAACTGGCAGCGACGCGACTGCATGGACGATGCGGCCGCATGCCAAGCACGAAGAAGCAGCGACGCGGCCGCATGACTGACGTGACCACGCGCCTAAAGAAGAACACCTATGACGCAGCCGCATGACTGACCCGACCGCGCGACAAGGAAAACTCCAATTGACGCGACCGCGTGACCCACGCGGATGCGTGACAGAGGCCACGCACCAGAAATTGCAAAAAACACTCATAGCAAATTCTGAAGCCCTTTTTGGCCCAAATCCAGGTCCAGAAGGCATAGACCAGAGGTTATGAAGTAAGGGAATGCATCCATTCAAGGGGGGTCGGGAATTTTAGTCACTTTCCATGATTTAGGTTTAGTTGGAGAGAGGTTCTCTCCTCTCTCTTTAGGATTAGGATTTTTAGAACTTAGAAATATTTTTATCTCATTTTTTTATCAGGTTCAATATCTTTTTATTTCGACTCCTCTTTATTGTTGATTATTCATGTTGCTTATTTGGCTTATGACTCTTCATATTTGGATTGATTTTATTTTATTAATGCAATTGAGATATTTCAATTTATGATTGTTTTCTCTAATTTATGTTATTGATGCTTGTGCTCTATCCAAATTATTTTCATTCAAGTAGATTTTATTCCCTTTTGGCTTTGGTTGATTAATTGGTAACTCTTGAGTTATCAAACTCATTATTGACTGAAAATTGGAATTCTTCAAGAATTAATTCGAGATCCAATAATTCTAACTTTTCCCAAGGAAAGACTGGACTTTGAAGATTCGAATTAATTCATCCACTAAACTTACCTTTATAGTTAGAGGTTAACAAAGTGGGAGAAAAATCTAATTCTCATCACAATTGATAAGGATAACTAGGATAGGACTTCTAATTTCTCATACCTTACCAAGAGTTTATTTTATAGTCATTTATTTATTTTATTCGTCATTTATCATAATTGCCCCTCATTCTTAAAACCCCCAATTTACAAACTCATAACCAATAATAAGAACATACCTCCCTGCAATTCCTTGAGAAGACGACCCGAGGTTTAAATACTTCGGTTATCAATTTATTTAGGGGTTTGTTACTTGTGACAACGAAAACATTTGTAAGAAAGGTTGATTGCTTGGTTTAGTAACTATACTTACAACGAAAGTTTACTATAACTTCTAAACCATCAATCTTCCTCTCTTCAGTGAGCTTGAATGGTGAGCTTGGAGTTGAAATCTTGCTCCTCCTGAGCTCCATATCTTTGCCTCAACTTTCCCTATCACAAACCAAAGAAGGTGCATCAAAGTTTGAAGTTCATAGTCTCATGCAAAACCTTCTTTTAATGCCATGAAGTTCATTTGATTAACTTTACTACTTCAGGCATTATATGCTCTCTTATTCTCATGAATTCACTACACTTTTGATACGTGAATTTATGCAAAGATATTGAATATAAATGCTTGCTTATTACTTAAGAAATACATAAAACTAGGTTCTAAACTAACAAAAATGGCTTGAAAAACTAGCCAAGATGCCCAAGCATCACAACACCAAACATAAATTTTGCTTGTCCCAAAGAAAGTGATAAATCACAAGAAAAGAAATGAAAACACAAAGAAGTATAAGTCCTTATTGAGAAAACTTTCAATCCTAGCTCATGGTGTTTAGCATGCATAATCTCTTTAGTGGTTCTTCTTAATCTTTCTGTCCTCTAGGCTACAAAATTCTCTTGGATATTAACTTCTTTGCCTTCTATGAGAGTTATTATTATGTGATCCTTGGTTGAATTCTTGTTTTCTTTTTCTTTTAAGAGAAGCTTATTACTTTATTTGAGGCTAAATGCTCTGTGTTAAGGCAACTCTTTATAATAAGCTTTCAGTCAACACTCCCAAACCAGTTGGTTCAAGGTGCTAGGCGTTGAAGCACCCCTAAGGACATACTTGCTCAAGCCTCTCCTTAACACATGCACACCATAGGCATATGGCTTGCATTTACCCTTCAGACATTGGTGTCTGGTGCACAAAAATTACAATCACAATTTTGCAATTCCGCACAACTAACCAGCACGTGCACTGGGTCGTCCAAGTAATACCTTACGTGAGTAAGGGTCGATCACACGGAGATTGTCGGCTTGAAGCAAGCTATGGTTATCTTATTATTCTTAGTCAGGATATCAATAAGGGTTCTTAATTTTAATTATAAAAAATAAAAGAACATGAAATAAATGATACTTGTTGTGCAATAATGGAGAACAGGTTGAGGTTTTGGAGATGCTCTGTCTTTTGAATTTTTGCTTTCCAATTATCTTCTTCTTCACGCACACAGGTCTCCTTCCATGGTAAGTTGTATGTTGGTGGATCACCATTGTCAATGGCTATCAGCCGTCCTCTCAGTGAAAAGGGTCCATGTACATGGCTAATCATCTGTTGGTTCTCGCTAATGTTGGAATAAGATCCATTGATCCTTTTGCACACTGTCACTGCGCCCAGCATTTATGAGTTTGAACCTCGTCACAGTCATCCCTTCCCGGATCCTACTCGGAATACCACAGACAAGGTTTAGACTTTCTGGATCTCAGGGATGCTGTCAATTAATTCTAGCTTATACCACGAAAACTCTGATCTCATGGATTTGAATGCTCTGTTGTTAGGAAAGGCAGTCAAACTCGTGAACCAGAAACCCAAGAGATATACATTCAATCTAAGGTAGAACGGAAGTGGTTGTCAGGCACGCGTTCATAGGTTGAGAATGGTGATGAGTGCCACAGATCATCACATTCATCATGTTGAAGTGCACAGCAGAGCTCCTCACCCCCAACCATGGGGTTTAGAGACTCATGTCGTAGGAGATACAAATTCAGATGTAAAATGTCATGAGGTGTTGAATGAATCTCTAAAAGTAGTTTTTATACTCAACTAGTAACCTAGGTTTATAGAAAATGAGTAAGCTAAGATAGATGGTGCAGAAATCCACTTCCGGGGTCCACTTGCTGTGTGTTTGGGCTGAGCAATAAAGCTTTTACGTGTAGAGGCTATTCTGGCATTTAACTCCAGCTTTTGTGCCAGTTTGGGCGTTTAACTCCAGCTTGTATCCTGTTTCTGGCGTTAAACACCATAATAGGGTAGAAAGTTGGCGTTAAACGCTAGTTTGCGTCATCACAACTCGGGCAAAGTATGGACTATTATATATTGCTGGAAAGCCCAGGATGTCTACTTTCCAATGCAATTGAGAGCGCGCCAATTGGGCTTCAATAGCTCCAGAAAATCTATTTCGAGTGCAGGGAAGTCAGAATCCAACAGCATCTGCAGTCCTTTTTCAGCCTCTGAATCAGATTTTTGTTCAAGTCCTTCAATTTCAGCCAAAAAAAATACCTGAAATCACAGAAAAACACACAAACTCATAGTAAAGTCCAGAAATGTGATTTTTTTCATAAAAACTAATAAAAATACACTAAAAAGTAGCTAGATCCTACTAAAAACTATATGAAAATACCCCCCAAAAAGCGTATAAAATATTCGCTCATCACAACACCAAACTTAAATTGTTGCTTGTCCTCAAGCAACTAGATAAATCAAATAGAATAGAAAGGAGATCAAGAGGTAATACATCTTAGAGTTTTAAGTGAAGCTCAGATTCTAATTAGATGAGCGGGGCTAGTAGCTTTTTGCTCCTGAACAGTTTTGGCATCTCAATTCATCCTTTGAAGTTTAGAATGATTGGCATCCATAGGAACTCAGAATTTTAGATAGTGTTATTGATTCTCCTAGTTCAGTATGTTGATTCTTGAACACAGCTACTTTATGAGTCTTGGTCGTGGCCCTAAGCACTTTGTTTTCCAGTATTACCACCAGATACATAAATGCCACAGACACATGACTAGGTGAACCTTTCCAGATTGTGACTCAGCTTTGCTAAAGTCCCCAGTTAGAGGTGTCCAGAGTTCTTAAGCACACTCTTTTTGCTTTGGTTCACAACTTTAACCACTCAGTCTCAAGCTTTTCACTTGGACCTTCATGCCACAAGCACATGGTTAGGGGCAACTTGATTTAGCCGCTTAGGCCAGGATTTTATTCCTTTGGGCCCTCCTATACATTAATGCTCAAAGCCTTTGATCCTTTTTACCCTTGCCTTTTGGTTTAAAGGGCTATTAGATTTTTCTGCTTGCTTCTTCTTTTTCTTTCTTTCTCTTTTTTCACAAAATTTTTTTTCACTGTTTTTTCTTGCTTCAAGAATCAATTTCATGATTTTTCAGATTATCAATAACATTTCTCTTTGTTCATCATTCTTTCAAGAGCCAACAATTTTAACATTCATAAACTTCACTATCAAAAATATGCACTGTTCAAGCATTCATTCAGAAAACAAAAAGTGTTGCCACCACATAAAAATAATTAGAATTTTCCTTATTGAAAACTTGAAATAATTGCCTCCTTACTCTAAAGAGAATCTACTATTTTATTCATGTTTAGTGATGATGAGAGGAACAAATTATAGCTTACTTAGAGATAATAAAAATAGAAAAAAAATAAAGACCCTAATTACTAATACTTATGTAATTCTTAAGATAAGTTTCTAATAATAAAAGTTATCACAGGTTTAGAATTAGGACTCAACAACCTTTATTTTGGGAGATGGATGCTCCTTCAATCTGTGGGGTGTCTGGTCCCTCAAGAGAGAGCTTCTGGCGCTTCAGCTCTTGTAGCTCACGCCCTTGCTTTTCTTGTTCCTTAAGCAGTTTGCAAAGCATGCTATTTTGATTTTGTTGTTCTTCCTTGAGTAGTCAATCTGAGGGATTTCTGGGAGGAACTCCTGCGCCCTCCTTTTGATGCAGTTATCTTGCACTTGTTTTCCTTCCATTGGCTTTTTGGTGATTGGATGCTCGACTGAGATATATTCGTCCACTCCCATATTTACCCCAGCATCTTTACATAGCAGAGAGATTAAGTTTGGGTAAGCCAATTTGGCGTCAGTAGGGTTCTTGTTTGCAATTGTGTAAAGCTCACAAGAAATCAGATGATGAATCTCCACTTCGTTTTCCAGCATAATGAAATGGATCATCACTGCTCTTTTGACAGTGACTTCAAAGCGGTTGCTAGTGGGCAGTATAGAATACCCAATGAAGTCCAGCCAGCCTCTAGCAACTGGTTTGAGATCTCCTCTCTTGAGTTGATTTGCGACACCCTTTGTATTGGTTATCCACTTGGTTCCAGGGAGGCATATGTCCTCTAGAACTTGGTCCAAGCGCTTATCTAATCTCACCATTCTCCTATTAAAGGATTCTGGATCATCTTGTAGTTGAGGAAGCTTGAAAACCTCTCTTATTCTGTCCAGGTTGAAGTAGATAATCTTCCCTTTAACCATAGTTCGAAAGGTATAGAAGGCGGTTCCAGTCATTCTCCGCTTATTTGTTTGCCACAAATTTGAGTTGAATTCCTAAACCGTGTTTCTACCCACCTTTGTCTCAGGATTGGCTAGGATTTCCCAGCCCCTGTTTCGAATCTGCTCTTGGATCTTTGGATATTCGTCTTCTTTCAGATCGAATTTAACTTCCGGGATCACTGACCTTAGACCCATTATTTTGTGGTAATGGTCTACATGTTCTTAGGTTAAGAACCTCTCTTGATTCTAAAGTGGTTTTGGAGGGTTCTCTTTCTTGCCTCTTGGAGTGATTTGTTTTCCCTTAGGAGCTATCATCTTGTTGAATTTTAGCCCAGTGATCACGAAAAATACACCAAACATAGAGGTTTGCTTGTCCTAAAACAAAAGAAATAAAAGGAGAGGAATAGGAGGAGAGTCAAATTCGAATGGTAGAGGAGAGGGGGAGGCCGAATGTGAATTTAAAAGGGAGGGGGTGGGCGAAAATTTTGAAAAAAAGATATGATAGAAGATATGATTTAGAAAAGATAAGTATGATATGCAAAAGATGCAATTATAAAATTGAAAAGATATGTGAGAGTTTTGAAAAAGATAAATCTAAATTTGAAAAGATAGTATGATGAGTTGAAAAAGATTTGAAAACAAATTAAAAAGATATATGAATTTTGAAAAAGATTTGAAAAGAAGTTAAAGAAAGATTTTTTTTAGGATTAAGATTTTTTGAAATTGAAATTGAAAAATGAAAATTTGTAACATGTTCATGCAAGAAAGTATCGATGAAAACATGAAAATTTGAAAACAATTGAGTTGGAAACCAAACTTCCTCCCCTCCACATTCCTGGTGTTAAACGCCCAGAATGGCATCCATTCTAGCGTTTAACGCCCAATTGGTGCTTGTTTTGGGCGTTTAACGCCCAGCAAGGTACCCTGGCTGGCATGAAACGCCAGAAATCTTTTATCACTGGGCGTTTTTCTGAACACCCAGGATGCTGCAATTCTGGCATTAAACGCCCAGAATGGTACCCATTCTGGCGTTTAACGCCTAGAAAGGTATCTTTACAGGCGTTAAACGCCCAGAATGGTGCCCATTCTGGCGTTTAACGCTCAAAAGTTTCTCTTACTGGTGTTTTTGTTCCAGTGAGCTCCTTTTCTCTACTTTATGCTCTGAATCCTTCTGTAACTCTGTGAACTCCTGCAATTGATAATTAATCTTGAAGATAATTTATATCAAACTCCAATAATTATTATTTAAATAACAGATAAACTACTACTAATGGCTGGGTTGCCTCCCAGTAAGCGCTTCTTTATTGTCTTTAGCTGGACCTTACTGAGCTTTAATCTAGTCTCAATTTTGAGCATTCATGCTCAACATTGCTTTCAAGATAATGTTTGACTCTTTGTCCATTAACAATGAACTTTTTGTCAGAATCGATATCCTGAAGCTCTACATATCTATATGGTGACACATTTGTAATCACATATGGTCCTCTCCACCGGGATTTTAATATCCCGGGGAATAATTTGAGCCTAGAATTAAACAGCAGAACTTTTTGCCCTGGCTCAAAGACTCTGGATGACAGTTTCTTGTCATGCCACCTTTTTTGCTTTCTCTTTGTAAATTTATGCATTTTCGAAAGCATTGAGTCTGAATTTCTCTAGCTCATTCAGCTGGAGCAATCTTTTCTCTCCAGCTAATTTGGCATCAAGTTTCAGGAATCTGGTTGCCCAGTAGGCTTTATGCTCCAGTTCCACGGGCAGGTGACATTCCTTCCCATACACAAGCTGGTATGGAAAAGTTCCTATAGGGGTCTTGAATGCTGTTCTGTATGCCTAGAGAGCATCATCCAAGCTCCTTGCCCAATCCTTTCTACGGGTAATTACAGTTCGTTCCAGGATTCTTTATATTTCTCTATTAGAGACTTCAGCTTGCCCATTTGTCTGTGGATGATATAGAGTTTCCACCTTGTGGCTAATTCTGTATCTGACCATAGCTGAGTAAAGCTGTTTATTGCAGAAATGAGTGCCTCCATCACTGATTATTTCTCTAGGGATGCCAAATCTGCTAAAGATATGTTCCTGGAGGAACTTCAGCACTGTCTTAGTATCATTAGTGGTTGTTACAATTGCCTCTACCCATTTAGATACATAGTCTACAGCCACCAGAATATAAGTGTTTGAGTATGATGGTGGGAAAGGCCCCATGAAATCAATACCCCATACGTCAAACAACTCAATCTCTAAGATCCCTTGTTGAGGCATGGCATAAACTTGAGGCAGATTACCAGCTCTCTGGCAACTGTCACAGTTATGTACAAACTCTCGAGAGTCTCTATAGAGGGTAGGCCAGTAGAAGCCACATTGGAGGACTTTTGTGGCTGTTTGCTCACTTCCGAAATGTCCTCCATATTGTGATCCATGACAATGCCAAAGGATCTTCTGTGCTTTTTCTCTAGGCACACATCTACGGATTATTCCGTCTGTACATCTCTTAAAGAGATATGGCTCATCCCACAAATAGTACTTTGCATTAGAGATTAGTTTTTTCGTTTGATGTCTGCTGTACTCTTTGGGTATAAATCTTACCGCTTTACAGTTTGCAATGTATATCTTTGGGCATTGAACACCCATCATGCATACCTTTACTGGCGTTCAACGCCAGTGATGGTGCCTTTGTGGGCGTTGAACGCCCAGTAAGGAGTTCATTTCTGCCGTTCAACGCCAAGGATGGTTCCTTGTTGGGCATTGAACGCCTAGTAGGGAGTTCCTTACTAGCGTTCAATGCCAATTATCTCCTTTAGATTCCGCCTCAATGTCCATTGTGATGGCCTTGCACTCTTCTCTTGGGTTCACTTCAGTGTTACTAGGAAGAGTGTTAGGAGGGGTCTCAAGGATTCTCTTGCTCAGCTGACCAACTTGTACCTCTAGATTTCTGATAGAGGACCAAGTTTCTGTTATGAAATTGTGAGTGGTCTTAGAGATTTCAGAGACTATGGTTGCTAAGTCAGAAAGTCTCTGCTTAGAAGTCTCTATCTGTTGCTGAAAGGATGGGAATGGTGGTCTGTTATTGAACCTATTATGGGTTCTTCCACCTTGATTATTATTGAAGCCTTGCTGAGGCTTCTATTGATCCTTCCATGAAAGGTTAGGATGATATCTCCATAGGTATTTCCATAGGGTTCTCACATGTAATTCACCTCTTCTATCATGGGTTGATTTGGATCATAGGCATCTCTATCATAGGAGGTGTCATGAGTGCTGCTAGCTGCAACTTGCACTCCAATCAAGTACTGAGAGATCATATTGACCTGTTGGGTCAAGATCTTATTCTGATCCAATATGACATTCAGAGTGTCAACTTCCAGGACTGCTTTCTTCTGAGCTACCCCATTGTTCATAGGGTTCCTCTCAGATGTGTACATGAATTGGTTGTTTGCAACCATTTCAATGAGTTCATATGCCTCTTCAGGAGTTTTCTTCAAATGGAGTGATCCACCAACAGAATGATCCAAAGACATTTTGGATATCTCAAATAGGCCATCATAGAAGATTCCTAGGATAGACCATTCTGAGAGCATGTCAGGAGGACACCTCCTGATCAGTTGCTTGTATCTTTTCCAAGCTTCATAGAGGGATTCACCCTCTTTTTGTTTGAAGGTTTAAACTTCCACCCTAAGCTTGCTCAATTTTTGAGGTGGAAAGAACTTGGCCAAAAAAGTATTGTCCAAGTTTTCCCAAGAGTCCAGGCTTTCTTTGGGTTGGGAATCTAACCACATCCTAGCTCTGTCTCTAATAGCAAAAGGGAAAAGTATAAGTCTGTAGACCTCAGGATCCACTCCATTGGTCTTAATAGTATCACAGATTTGCGAAAATTCATATAAGAATTAATGTGGATCTCCCAGTGGAACTCCATGGAACTTGCAATTTTGTTACGAGAGAGACTAACTGAGGCTTTAGCTCAAAGTTATTTGCTCTAATGGAAAGTATGAAGATACTTCTTCCATAGAGGTCAGAAGTTGGTGCAATGAAGTCACCAAGAACCTTTCTTTCATCTCCTCTATTGTTTTGTTCGGCTGCCATATCTGTGTTTTCAGCTTCTTGTACGAATAGCTCTGTGAGGTTTCCTCCAGAATGTTGCGCTTTAACTTACTGCAAACACTTTCTTAGGGTTCTCTCAGGTTCAGGATTAAAGAGAGTTTCTTTATCTCTGTCCCGCTCATAAACCAGATAAAAAACAAGAAAGAAGAAGAATGGGAGCTCTATGTTAAAGAATAGAGGACTCCCTGTGAGATGTGAAGAAGAAAAAAGAATGAAGATGGAGAGAAGAGAAGAAGAATTCGAATAAAAAGGGTTAGGGAATTCAAAAATTAAGAAGAGAAAAGAGAAACTAGAATTAAAAATTTTTTTTGTTTTATTTATTAATTGAATTCGAAAATAAAAGCTTATTAACTAAAAAGATTTGAAAATTGAATGATGAATTTCGAAAAGAAGAGAGAGAAATAGAAGGGAAGTTTTCGAAAATAGGAGAGAGAAGAATTAGTTAGGACGTTTCGAAAAAGAAGAAAGAGAAAACAAGTAACTAATTAAGAAGGATTTGAAAATAAGATAAGATACAAGATTTGAAAAAGATTTTATTTTGAAATTTGAAATTTGAATTTTAAATTTTGAATTTTAAATTTTGAATTTTGAATTTTTAAAATTTAAATTTTGAAAATTGAATTTTAAATTTTAAATTTTAAATTTGAAACAAGATGAAATAAAGATTTGAATAAGATTTGGATTTTGAAAAGATTTGATTTTGAAATTCAAATTTAAGATAAAATAAGATAATGATTTGAAATTTAATGAAAGATAACAAAAGATAAGATAAAGATTTGAAAAAAAATTCTAAATTTAAAATTTAAAAGAAAGATAAGATAAGATAAGATATAATAACAATTAAAAGAAAAGAATTGAAAAGATAAGATTTGAAATTTTAAATTTGAAATTAAGATAAGATAAGATAATAATTTGAAATTTTTGTTTGAAATTTTCGGAAAAAATTTTGAAATAAAGATAGAAAAGATATTTTTTATTTTTTGAATTAATGAAGAAAGAGAAAAACAACTAAAAGACACCAAACAAACTTTTAGATCAAAAGACACTAAAATTTTAAAAATTAAAAAGACAAACACCAAAAGACACCAAACTTAAAAATTTTATTATCAAAACAAGAAAAGAAACAAGAACAACTTGAATACAAAGAAAGAACACTAAGACAATTTTCGAAAATTCAAAGGAAACAAAGAACACATAAAGGACACCAAACTTAAGAATTGACACTAGACTCAAACAAAAGACACTATTTTTGAAAAAAAATTGAAAAGAACACCAAGAAAATTCGAAACTTTAACAAGAACAAGAACAAAAGACTCAAACAAAAGACAAAGATTGATAAAGAAAAGAAAAAGTTTTGAAAAGTTTTTTATTTTTTCGAAAAAAGGAAATAAAAGACTCAAACAAAATAGTAAAAAGTACCTAATCTATGCAACAAGATAATCCGTTTGTTTGTCAAATTCGAACAATCCCCAACAACGGCGCCAAAAACTTGGTGCACAAAACTGGCTCCACAGAATTCGCACAGCTAGACTGGCAAGTATACCGGGTCGTCCAAGTAATACTTGAGGTGAGTCAGGATTGATCCCACAAGGATTGTTGGTTTGAGCAAGCAGTGGACACCTTGTAGATCTTAGTTAGGCGGATAGAAATTATAGTTTGTCACGAAAAGCATATAAAACATATAAATAGAACGTTACTAGGAAGATAGAAATTCAATGGTGATAGAATGGTTGAGGCTTCGGAGATGCTTTGTCTTTCCGGATTAACTTTTCTTACTGTCTTCTTTAATAACCTTCTGATTCCTTCAATGGCAGCCGTAAGTGATTAAGTCATGTCCTCTCATCAAGTTAACCTCCTCTACTGCAGCAATCCACCACGTTGAGATGACTCATGTCCTCTCATCAAGCTACCTCTAGGTTTCTCATTGTAGCAGAAGATGAAGCTCTAAGTAGTCCACTCCCCTTCACGATCCTACTCAAGGTGCCACAGACAAGGAAAATCTTCCATATCAGAAAATGCTACTTCTCTGACTCTAGCTCTAGCCTTAACGCCACAGAAACTTCACGCACCCATAGTCAACAGGATTATGTCACATATCCAAAGTTGCTCAGATGCTCTATTGGAATCCGCAATGCAATCTCGAGGCTTAGTTCAATACTATCCGGTTCAAGAATCACACGGAACCCATGTAAAACAAGGGTGATTGTTCATACCCTGACCGAGCTCCTCCAACTCGGTGAAATCCATGAAAGGTCCGACCTCGTCCCAAGGCCCACACCTGAGGTCGGACCTCGGATAGCAAAAGCTAAAGAAGGCCCATCAAAAGGAACGCAGCCCAAAGCCTAAAGGCCGAAAAGGCCTAGGAAAGGCGGTTCCACAAAGATAGAGATAAAACTCCCAAAAGATAAGATAAGATAAGAATATCTTATCCAGGGAAGATCACGGCCAACTATTATAAATACACTGGAGCACCCAGGTATAACTCATACTCTAATTCTACTCAATATCTGCTTGGACCCATGCTAACTTAAGCATCGGAGTGTCATTGCAGGTACAACCACCAACCACTCCACATATCAAGCTCGGGTCCCTGACCCCCACCTCGGGCCTCATCAAGACGTCCGAGCTACTCGTTTCAGGTAACCCTCGGAACATTGGCGCCGTTGCCGGGGACCTGGAAGTCATCCCTTTACCATGGCGGACGACCCTCTTGACAATGACCACGCTGCATCAGAGCAAGAGGATGAAGTTGACACCGGAGAACGACCGGACAGCCCTCTATCACCGCGCACTCCAAGAGGAAACAAACAGAATCGCCCAAAGACATCACTCCAAAACAAAGATCCACAAAATCCCGAAAAAGAAAAGAGCTCGGAAATTCTAGAGGCAGTTCGGGCACAACAAAACCGACTGAAACAACTCGAAGAGGATATAAAGAAGCAAAAGGAAACTGAACAAGAGCTGAGAAGAGAGGCTCGAAAGCGCAGAGAACTAGAAGAAAAACTACGGAAAATAGAGGCCAATCTGAAAGACCAGACAGAACGCGGCACCACCCCCGAATGCAACCATGATCCCTTCACGCAAGAGATCATGAAGGAGAAGGTACCACAAAACTTCAAGCCACCCGATATGGATCTCTACGACGGCACCACCGATCCAAGTCACCACCTCAGCAACTTCAGAAGCAGAATGTACCTAGTCGACGCCTCCGATGCGATTCGATGCAAAGCCTTCCCCACCACTCTCACCAAGTCGGCCATGAAGTGGTTCGACAACCTGCCACCAAGATCAATCACCAGCTTCGAAGACCTAACCAAAAAATTCCTGACAAGGTTCTCTATTCAAAAGGACAAAACGAAACATGCCCCCAGTCTACTCGGAATCAAACAAGGTAACCAAGAAACTCTCCGAGAGTACATGGAGCGATTCAACAGAGCCTGCCTGGACATACAACACTTGCCGACTGAAGCAGCCATCATGGGACTAGCAAACGGCCTAAAGGAGGGACCATTTAGCCAATCCCTATCCAAACGATACCCGACCTCCCTATACGAGGTGCAGGAGCGAGCAGAAAAATATATCAACATGGAGGAAACCTCCCAGTTAAGAGACTCTTCTAGGAAGGAATCGACCTACCCACTCCGAGATCGAGATCGGGAACAGAGGAAGAAGGAAGAAACCAACTCGGACAAACCACGGAAGTACCACAGTTACACCCCCCTCCGAGTCTCCTTGGTAGACATCTACAGAGAAGTATGCCACACCGAAAAGATCCCACCACCTCGACCGCTAAAACACAAGAGAGCGGGGAGAGATCGGTCCGAATACTGTGAATATCACAAGCTCTATGGTCATTCTACTAACGACTGCCACGACCTAAAGAATGTTATAGAGAAGCTAGCCAGAGAAGGAAAACTCGACAGATACATAGCAGAGAAAGGAGAAGAGACCAAGAAGAGAAGGAGGGGAGATAATGAAGATCGGGCTGAACAAACCCCGCGAACCCCTGAAAGGCACGTTCACATGATAAATGGAGGTTTTGCAGGCGGAGGAACATCCAGATCCTCGCGAAAAAGACACCTCAAAGAAGACTACCACGTCCGAGAAGACAATCCCCTGCCCGAACTACCTACTATCTCGTTTACCCGAGAAGATGCTCAAGGGATAATACCCGGGCACGACGATCCAATGGTAATCACCATTATCCTAGCAAACGCCAACTTACATCGGACCCTGATTGACCAGGGAAGCTCAGCAGATATCCTGTTCAAAACGGCCTTTGACAAACTCGGACTCGAAGAAAAAGAACTAAAGGCCTATCCCACCGACCTATTCGGGCTAGGAGATGCCCCGATCCATCCCTTAGGATACATCTCGCTACACACTACCTTCGGAAAAGGCGAGCAATCTAAAACATTGAGCATCGACTACATTATAGTCGACGTCACTTCAGCATACAATGCCCTCATTGGGCGACCAACCTTAAACAGACTGGCAGCTATAGTCTCGACCCCACACCTCTGTATGAAGTTCCCTACCGCAAAAGGAATCGCCACCCTAAAAGGCGACCAAAAACTGGCGCGGCGATGCTACAACGAAAGCCTGAGCTTAAAAGGAAAAGAGATCAACACAATAGAACTCGGGCGAGTTCAAGCCCGAGAAGATCTTCGGCCACAACCAGAGGGAGAAACCGAAAAAGTCCAGACCGGAAACACTTCTGAAAAAGTCACAAACATAGGAGCAAACCTCAAAGCAGGCATAAAAGAGGAACTCATAACCCTCTTAAAAGAAAATTCCGATCTCTTCGCCTGGAAAGCCTCGGACATGCCGGGCATAAGCCCCGACCTGATGTGCCATAGGCTATCAGTGTACCCGGGATCCCGACCTGTCCAACAAAGACGCAGGAAGCTCGGGCCCGAACGCATGCAAGCAATAGAAGAACAAGTACAAGCACTACTAGATGCAGGGTTCATTAGGGAAGTAAAATATCCCCTATGGCTCGCAAACGTGGTCCTGGTAAAAAAGCCCAATGGAAAATGGAGGATGTGCGTCGATTACACGGATCTCAACAAAGCCTGCCCCAAAGACCCATATCCACTACCAAACATCGACGCCTTAGTAGACGCCGCCTCAGGCTATAGATACCTCTCCTTCATGGACGCATACTCGGGATACAATCAAATCCCGATGTACGGACCCGACCAAGAAAAGACCTCGTTCATAACCCCAAGGGCAAACTACTGCTACGTAGTAATGCCCTTCGGGTTGAAGAACACAGGGGCAACCTACCAGAGGCTAATGAACAAAGTGTTCTCAGAGCACATCGGACTACAATTAGAGGTGTACGTCGACGACATGCTGGTAAAGACACAAGAAGACGGAAACTTGCTGACCGACCTCACCAGTGTCTTCGGCACCCTCAGAAAGCACAACATGAGACTTAACCCGGCAAAGTGCACCTTCGCCGCAGAAGCCGGAAAGTTCTTAGGCTTCATGCTGACTCAAAGGGGCATCGAAGCAAACCCGGACAAATGCCAAGCGATACTCAATATGAAGAGCCCGACGTGTGTCAAGGAAGTACAACAACTGAATGGAAGGCTGGCCGCCCTATCAAGATTCTTGGCAGGATCAGCGATAAAATCACTACCTCTATACTCACTCCTAAAGAAAGGGAAACCCTTCTCGTGGACCCCGGAGTGAGAAAAAGCCTTTCAAGAATTCAAGGAATTCCTCGGGCAGCCACCAATCCTAACCCGACCTTTAAAAGGGGAAGAGCTCGTACTATACCTCTCGGTCGGACATCGAGCAGTCGCTTCAGCATTAATACGAGAAAATGACCAAGGATAACACCCCATATACTTTGTAAGCAAGGCACTACAAGGGGCCGAATTAAACTATCAGAAAATAGAAAAATTCGCCTACGCCCTAGTGTTCACAGCTCGGAGGCTCCGTCCCTACTTTCAAGCCCACACCATCAAAGTCCGGACAAACCAACCCATGAGACACATCCTACAAAAAACAGACCTGGCAGGACGAATCCTACAATGGGCGGTGGAACTGTCCGAGTTCGACCTCCATTATGAAGCCCGAACTGCCATAAAATCTCAGTATCTAGCCGACTTCATCGCAGAATACACTGAGACCCCTGGAAACCCACTCTCGTGGAACCTATATGTCGACGGGTCCTCAAACAAAACAGGAAGCGGAGCCGGTGTTATACTCGAAAGCGACCAAGGAACGCGGATAGAACTATCCCTAAAATTCGAGTTCCAGGCTTCAAACAACCAAGCCGAATACGAGGTCCTACTAGCAGGACTAAAGCTAGCCGAAGAGGTCGGAGCCCGGAAAATCACAATCTTTAGCGACTCTCAGGTCGTCACATCCCAAGTAAATGGAAGCTACCAGGCCAAAGACCCCACCATGAAAAAATACCTGGACCAAACACAGGCACAACTGTGCCACTTTTCAGAGATACAGATTCAGCACATACCTCGGGAACAAAACGCCCGGGCAGACGCCCTCTCGAAGCTCGCCAGCACCAAGCCCGGAGGCAACAACAGAAGTCTTCTCCAGGAAACCTTGCAATCCCCCTCCGTGCTAAGAAAGGAAGAAACGCTGAGCATATCCAACCAACAGCAAGGATGGATGACCCCCATACTCAACTACCTGAAGTCGGGAACTCTTCCCGCCGAAAGAAAGGAAGCCAAAAGACTCACGAAAGATGCCCAGAATTATACACTAATTCACGACGTATTATACAGAAGAGGATTCACAACTCCCCTCCTTCGGTGCGTCCCGACCTCAGAAACAAAGAACGTCCTCGAAGAAGTCCACGGAGGCATGTGTGGGAACCATCTCGGAGCTCGGGCATTGTCCAAAAAGGTAGTCCGAGCCGGGTTCTACTGGCCGACCTTGCAGAAAGACTCGACGGAATTCGTGAAAATATGCCCCCCCTGCCAAAAACACGCCAATTTCCACAAGGCACCACCAGAAGATCTTATCAGCATCACCGCACCATGGCCCTTCGCAAGATGGGGACTTGACCTGCTCGGCCCGTTCCCCAAGGACCGGGGCAAGTCAAATACCTCATAGTAGGGGTCGACTACTTCACAAAGTGGATCGAAGCTGAACCCTTAGCCACCATTACGGCTCAGAAAAGCCGCAAATTCCTATACAAAAACATTGTCACGAGGTTCGGAGTCCCCTACTCCATCACAACGGACAATGGAACACAGTTCACGGACACAAGCTTTCAGAACTTAGTAGCCGAACTAAAAATCAAACAGCAATTCACCTCAGTCGAGCACCCACAAGCCAATGGACAAGCAGAGGCTGCAAATAAAGTCATCTTGGCAGGGTTAAAACGAAGACTCCAAAAGGCCAAAGGGGCATGGGCCGAGGAGCTCCCCCAGGTATTATGGGCGTATCGGACAACCCCACACTCTACAACGGGAGAATCACCGTTCCGACTAGCTTACGGGATGGAGGCAATGATTCCTATCGAAATAGACGAAGGGTCACCCAGAGTCATCTTCTACAACGAAGAAGGCAACCCACAGGCACAAAAGGAAGAACTCGACCTCCTCCCCGAGGTCCGAGAAAGAGCCCGAGTCCGAGAAGAAGCCTTAAAACGACGAACGGCCCTCAGATACAATCAGAAAGTAATAAAGCGAAGCTTCTCCATTCACGACCTGATTCTAATCCGAAATGACATCGGAACACAAAAGTCGGGAGAAGGAAAGCTAGCCGCAAATTGGAAAGGGCCCTACAAGGTAACAGAAGTCTTAGGGACAGGCTATTACAAAGTATCCGACCTAGAAGGCAATGAGCTGCCCAGGGCCTGGCACGCCTGTAATCTAAGGCGGTACTACAGCTAGAAAAGCTTACCCGAGGTGTACTCTTTTTCCCTACAAGGGTTTTTTAATGAGACACCCGGTTAAGTAAGACACCCGACCTAGTCAAAAGGGTAAACACTCTGTAAATATTCTTTCTTTTTTAATACTAATCAAATTTCTCTATTTTCTTTTCCTTTTCCTCATGATGAAACGAATCCTAGAAAGTACCCCACCAAGGCGCATTAATTTATGCTCGGCAAAACGCAAAAAATCATTTGCCAAGAGACCACACAAGGTCGGCAAAGATGAAGCGACGAGGTTCAAATTAATGTGAGAAGTTATAAAGTAACTCTGAAAAGGCTCAAAAGGCCAAATAAAAAGAGATTACAAAAATAACTTAAAAGGCCGACCAACAACAAGGTCGGACCCAACAAAGGGAAAGTTATAAAGTAACTCTGAAATGGCTCAAAAAGCCAAATAAAAAGAGATTACAAAAATAACTCAAAAGGGCCGACCAACGACAAAGTCGGACCCAACCAAAAGGAGGTACTCGAGCGCCCGAAGACCGAGAAAAAGCTCGGATCCAAGAAAGAAGCCTTAAAACGAAAGGGAACCAAGATTTCGAAAAACGCTTACTAAAAAAGTTGCTTTACAAAAAGCAACTAAAAAGTACAAGCGAAAGAACGAAATCAAAGGAAGTTCGGAAAATGCTTACTAAAAAAGTTGCTTTACAAAAAGCAACTGAAAAGTACAAGCAAAAGAACGAAAGCAAAGGAAGTTTCGAGACGCTAGCTAAAAAGTTGTTATCCAAAAACAACTAAAAAGCACAAAAGCGGAAACAAAAAAGTCAAAACGCGAACAAAAACACCGCATAATAAAGTTACTTCAAGTAGCTAAATAAAGCAAAAGGTGTCCAAAGCGTTCACAGAAACCATACAAAAACAAAAAATCCCACAAAGCCGGGCAAAACACCAAAAGATTACAGAGGATCAAGGTCCTTTCCGGACTCCACATCAACAGCAGACTGCGGAGGAAACATAGAGATCGGGACTGCATCGACGGCAACGTCATCCCGGTTTGGAACCTCCACACCAGACCCATCCCCGACCAAAGGTGAAGTCGGGTTCTCAAGCGGAACTTTGGGGTCGGACATCGGAACCTCATCCTCGGTAGGAGCAGGAACAATCTTTCCCTCCACAACAATGTTATCCGTACTGAATAAGCTCAGATCCAGGTCGGGAGCAAGAACCCGGACCTGAGCCCTCAAATTTTCGAACATAGCATCCATACCCTTGGCCACATGACCTTCCAGCTCATAAAACTCGTCCTGCGCGGATTGCAACTTCTCCTTCGTCTCCACAAGCTCGGCATATAGCCGAGTATAATTCTCTGTAGCCGCCTTCGCCATCTCCTCAGACGTCTTCGCTGCCGCCACAGCCGCGGTAGCTTTAGTTTTCTCTTTCCCCAAAGAGGCCTCCAGCTCAGTAATCCAGGCAGCCTTCAGTTGACTAATCTTATCAAGCTCGGACTGAGCCTTCTCAAGTCGGGAGCTGGTCGCCCCAAGGGGGGATTTCCTGAACTCCCGGGCAATAGCGGCATGAAGACTAGCCATCCGGACGCAGCTCCGCGCCATATACTGAAAATGATGCTCCATAGACACATCATCAGTAGAAATAAAGGTCTGAGGGAGAATATGCTGTTCAATCCAACCAAGAGCATCAAATTCCTTATCGTTGAAACCGGCAAGCTCCTAAGAGGTCTTCTGCTTCTTGGGAGGAGGACCCGAAAACGGAGGAGGAGAAGAAGTAGCAGGCCCAGAGGTCGGAGGATCCTGACTTACAGCTCGGAACTGGGGAGTCGAAATAGTCTTCGACCGAGTCTGAACACCCCCGGTAGTCTTCTGTTGAGAAGATCGGGCAGAAGCCTCCCCGGCCTCGATATTCCGAGCAGCCACAGACTTCTTCGTCCGACGAAGGAACTTCATGGAATCCGCCTGAGAAGACATCTCTGCAAGAAATAAAGAAAGGGATTACCACAAACAGAAATTCCACCAAAAAACAAGCAAAACCAAAGTACTAAAAAAGATGAATCTCGGAAGAGGTCGGGAACTACCTAACTCGGAACGGAGAAGGCTTGGATCCCCCAACATTTTCTTCGTGTCCAAGTGAGGTGCCCGACACCATAAACTGCTCACCACACCCACAAAAGCTTGCTCCACCTCATCTAGACTCTCAAAGGTATACTTAGCAGACACTACATTCTCCTGCCAACAAAGAGGAAAAGAAGGCTCCCCACTCTCATCGAGAAAGAAAGGTCGGGCGTCTCCAGTAGCCCGGACCTTGAAATAAAAGTTCTTAAAATCGTGAAAGGACTCATCATACAGGGTACAAAACTTTCTTCCCTGGTTAGCCCTAAAAGAGACCCAAGATACCTTCCCTACACCCGACCCCGGCTTCGTCAACACAAACAAGTAGGAAAAAAGAGAAATAGAGGGAGCAACGCCCAAAAACTGACACAAACGTTGAAACAGCTTTAAAAATGCCCAAGAATTTGGATGGAGCTGCGTAGGGGCAAGGTTACAAGACCATAACACCTCGGACTCCAGGTCAGTAAAAGGAAGTCGGACACTCAGCTTAGAGAAAAAACAATCATAAGCGTAAAAGAAGAGCTTCTCGGAACTATCTAAGGGCGGGAAGCAAACTCTCTCCTCGAAATCCGGGGCTACTAGTTCATAATCCCTCTCAGACTCTCTATCTTCACATATGCTACATTGCCTACGAAACCTAGCTAAATACTCAGAATCTACCACAGAAGGGACTCTTAGAGGAACAGGATCTACCCAACCAAGACCACTTGGAATCTTGGTCGACATCGCTTGAAGAACCTTTCGAGACATAAAATTCTTGCCTACAAAGAAGAATACAACAGCAAAGCAAAAATCACATAAAAGCAGACAGCAAAAACCCATCCAGCAAAGCAAGAAAACAAAAATCTTTTAGAAGAAAATACAGCAACCCGGAGCAAAATACCAGAGAACAAAAAGAGTCCCCCCATACAAACAAACAAAGCAATGGCGGCGCCTCTTTTCGAGGCAACCCAGGCATAGAGAAAAGAAACAAACAAAGAGCCACACAAAAGAAACAGAAGCATATGTGCACAAAAAAAGAGATGGGAACAAACCTGGAAGAAAGAAACGAGGACGACGAGCTCCGAAGCAAGGAGAACAGAACGGCGGCGCAGAGGAAACCCCGGAAAAACGCACAGAAAGATTCGGGGAAGAAGAACAAAAGAGAAAAGAAGAAAGCGATGCTCGAAAAAGAGATGGCGAAAACTCAGAAAATAGGAAGGGAACAGAATAAACGAAGAAAAGGAGGAGAGGGGCAAATAAATAGTACCTTCACCAAAGCCCGAACGGAAATCGAGGAGAAACGGTAAAATGCAATAAATGCAGGAACGGCCACCTTTCGAAATTTGAAAAACTACTATGCCCGAGCTCGACCTCTCAAAAAGGACGAACTCGGGCAGGGGCACTGTTCATACCCTGACCGAGCTCCTCCAACTCGGTGAAATCCATGAAAGGTCCGACCTCGTCCCAAGGCCCACACCTGAGGTCGGACCTCGGATAGCAAAAGCTAAAGAAGGCCCATCAAAAGGAACGCAGCCCAAAGCCTAAAGGCCGAAAAGGCCTAGGAAAGGCGGTTCCACAAAGATAGAGATAAAACTCCCAAAAGATAAGATAAGATAAGAATATCTTATCCAGGGAAGATCACGGCCAACTATTATAAATACACTGGAGCACCCAGGTATAACTCATACTCTAATTCTACTCAATATCTGCTTGGACCCATGCTAACTTAAGCATCGGAGTGTCATTGCAGGTACAACCACCAACCACTCCACATATCAAGCTCGGGTCCCTGACTCCCACCTCGGGCCTCATCAAGACGTCCGAGCTACTCGTTTCAGGTAACCCTCGGAACAGTGATTATCACGGGTCACCCTCAATTCATAAGATGAAGAACGAGGTTGCATAAGAGAATAGAATTAGACATATTAAATGAAAATAGTAATATTATTGATCCAAGAAATTCAGCAGAGCTCCTAACCTTAACCTTAGGAGGCTGTTCGAAAATACAATGGAAAAAATAAAGTGGGCAAGAGCCCTCTAACAAGGGTGAACTCTTGTATATAAACACTAATCTGCTAACTAAGGATTACAAAAATATGATAGACTAGACTTAGGAGTGCGAAAATCCACTTCTGGGGCCCACTTGGTGAGTGTTTGGGCTGAGCTTTGAGTGTCTCCACGAGCTAGGGTCCCTTAGGGGCCTTGAACGCTGGCTAGGGACCCCCTTTTGGGCGTTGGACGCTAGCTGCTCCGCTGTGGACCCTGGACACCACGAATAGGGCTGGTCGCTCGCATGGAACGCCAGTTTTGGGCCTTCATTTCCAAAATAAAGTATGGACTATTATATATTTCTGGAAAGCCCTAGATGTTAGCATTCCATAGCCGTTGAGAGCACGCCATTTGGACTTCTGTAGTTCGAAAAAGCTCCTTCGAGTGTATGGAGGTCAGATCCTAACAGCATCTGCAGTCCTTTCTCTGCTTCTGAATCAGACTTTTGCTCAAGCTCCTCAATTTTAGCCAGAAAATATCTGAAATTACCATAAAACACGCAAACTCAAAGTAGAATCCAAAAATGTGAATTTTGCACTAAAACCTATGAAAATATAATAAAACTTAAACAAAACATAATAAAAACTATATGAAAACAATGCCAAAAAGCATATAAAATATCCGGTCATCAAGGAAGATGATCATAGTGTCTCAGCTCCTCTCCTCTCACAGTGGATTTTCTTCTAGTATCCTCCTTGATGATCTCAACATGTTCAAGTGATAGGACTTTGTTCATTGTGTATAATCCAAGAAGTTGAGATGGTATTACAAAGAATTGAGGTGGTATTATTGGTTGGTAGCTTAGCATCACTTTGTCCCTTGGTGGAAAACCTTCAGTGGGGATTTTCTTGTTTCTCCAACCTCTTGGCACCCTCTTCTTGAGATTCTTTTCTTCTTCAGGAGGCGCTTCATTCTTTGTGGGCTCAGTGTCAAGAGATCTCTTGTTGGTTGTCACATATGGAGGTTTCGGTTGTGGGTCCTTGATAAACCCCAATTTTGTGGTTTATCTTGTGTTGAATTTAGGGGATTTTATCAACTTTAATTGACTTTAATTCCATTCGATGCCTTGATATATTTGTTAAGTGATTTCAGGATTAGTCTTCCTTAGTTTTCATGACTTCTTGAACTTGTTGCACCTCCTCTACTTCTTTCTTCTCTTTCAAGCATGGACTTAGGAGTTCTGGAGGTGACTCATTAGGTGCCTCCTTCAAGTTTGTATCTACGGAATCAATCTTCATACAATCATTCTCTTGAGGAAAATCATGCATGGTTTTGAAAACATGGAAGACTAACTGTTCATCATGCACTCTCAGCACCAATTCTCCCCTTTCAACATTTATCAATGCTCTAGCTGTAGCTAAGAAAGGTCTTCCCAAAATGATGGGGTGATGGTAATCTTCCTCCATGTCAAGAATGACAAAATCTGTCGAGAGGAAGTATTTCCTTACTTTTACCAATACATTTTCCACAACCTAAAGTGCTTGTTTACAGGATTTGTCAGCCAATTCGAGGGCTATTTGTGTGGGCTGCAATTCAGTAATTTGGAGCTTCTTCATCAAGGACAAGGGCATGAGATTTATACTTGCTCCAAGGTCACAGAATCCTCTGTCAATTGTCTTGTTGCCTATGGTGCATGGGATATGGAAGCTCCCGTGTCCTTCTTCTTTGTTAGCAACTCTCTTTGGATGAGAGCACTGCACTCCTTGGTCATCACAATAGTTTGTCCTCCATTCAAGGGACTTTTCTTTGGTAGCAATTCCTTCATGAACTTGATGTACAGTGGCATTTGTTGAAGAGATTCTATGAAGGGAATGTTGATATGAAGTGACTTGAATATTTCTAGGAATCTAGAGTATTATTTTTCCTTGGTATTTCCATTGAACCTTTGGGGGTAAGGAGTTTTTGGCACAAAGGGCTTCATGGCCTCCTGCTTCATTGAATCATCATTTTGTGTGCTTTTGTTTCCTTCTTGCTTTTGCTCCTCCAACTCCTTTGTTGGGGCTTCTTTATTATGATCTTCCCGCTTGGTGGCCTCTTCTTCCAAAACCTTCCTACTCCTCAGGATGATTGCCTTGCATTCTTCCCACTTCATGATCTTTGCTTCTCCCCTAGGATTATTTTCAGTATCACTTGGGAAACTATTTATGGGTTTGGGTATTTGCTGAGAAAGATATCCCACTTGTGTTTCAAGTTTTTTATTTGCAGCTCCTTGATTTTGCATGTTGGATCTCATTTCTTGATGCATGTGCCTCATTGCCGGTTTTTAGTTATTATTTTAGTAGATTTTATTGAGTTTTCTTACAAATTTTGTTAATAAATAAGTAATAGCATGAAATATCTCTACATGAAATAAAATATTAAGCATAAGTGAAATTGTAGCTAATTTAGGAATATATAGGGTAAATATGATGAAATAGATAATACTAAGTGAAGTTGTGATTATGAGCATTATTAGCACACTTAGTATATTAAGATCATCTTGTATATTACTCTGATGCACTATGTGTAATGCTTGATAGGATGCAATAAGCAAAGGCTGAAGAGGACAACGCACAAGAACGTAAAGTTATAAAGGCGTTGATAACGATACCATGAGGCCAACAACGCCACAACTGCAGATTCTGGGAAGTGTGCCTACACACGGGCTTGTGTGTATGCACAAAAGCTCCATAATTCAAGGAGTGTGCGTGGCTTGTGCGTGCGCACAAGTCAGCGTTACCAACACTAACATTGGTCTTAACAATGCCTGCGATAAGAAGAGTGCGTACGCACAAGGGTTGAAGATTTCACAAAGTGCGTGTACGCACATGTATGTGGTACGCACAAGTGCACCTTTTCACAAAAAAAAAATATAAAGGCATTGGCAATGCCAACGTTGGCTCACTAACTCCTGTTGGGCATTGGCAACGCCAGAAACGCTGGGGATAACGCCATAAAGGGTCTGGGAGCATTTTATTTAGCGTTAGCAATGCTAAAAATGCCCCCGATAACATCAAATCACCCCTGGAGCTCAATACAATTCATGTCTCTCATCCAAGTCCACTTCAAAGCTCAAGCAAGTCAGCTCACATGTACGAATCAATCAAGGCCACAAGAAGCATCTAGAATAGTGAATTTTTTTTTAATTGTAATTTGCTTTTAATTTCATTTTCATTTATAATTTAGGAGAGCCTGGGATTAGAAAGGACCCTAGGCTTGAACCTTGAATGATTGGAGTTTAAGAATGCCTAGTAGGTTTGTATCGTTTTACATCGTCTCTATTTGGAAGTGTTATCCTACTGAAAGCCCGAAAGGATGATGTTCTCACTCATTTTGGAAATTATTTATTTTCAGATACAAGGCGTGATGCACCTCGTTGAGCGTGCTAAAATCTCTGTGGAAAGTGAAGACTCCTCTTTATTTTGTACTTAGATTTTTTTTCCACTTTTGTATATGTACATGTATATTGCTCTTAGAGGCTGGTTTATAGAGAAATAGGTTGTATTTTGTTTACTTCTGTGTTGTATTATACTTGTTACGGTAGGTAACTGGAGATTAATACGATGGATGGCGTTTGACGGCCCAAGTGTGTGAAGGAGGAGAACTCCGGATGGATCTGCAACTCGGGAGGCTCCGTCCGACTTGTGCCCGCGAGTGAATGGGGGGTGGTACCTGCAAAGACACTCCGATGCCTAAGTTAGCAAGAGTGTAGGCAGGTCTAGAGAGTATTGGACTTAGAGATACCTGAGGGGTGTTAGTGTATTTATAGTGGCGAGCCAATAACCACCGTTGGTGTAGTGCCGTATCTTTAGGGTGCTAACCGTCCCCATTATCTTGGGGAGGTTAAGATACGGTTTTATGAAGCGGTTAGAGAGATTTTCGGGGCGGTTACTCATTTGAATGAGTGTTTATCTGCCATATAACCTCTTACCCGACTTCTTCAGACCAAGTCGTGGTTGATACCGACTTCTTATGTGAAGGTCGGTATTTTATCTAGGCGTAACCCTTCAGGTTAGGCCTCTTATTTGGACCTGGGCCTTTATCGTTGGGCCAGGGTATGAACAGTGCCCCTACTTGAGCCCAAATTTTCTTTAAAGTTTGGGTTCAAGTATTCAACTCGGGTGCGTAGTCGACTTGTTTGAAGAAAACGAGGGTCTTAGAAACCGACGTGATTTTCGCGACCTTTTGTTTCTGATAGTTACGTCAGTTCAAGCGTCGTGTCCGTTGGGGAAGTGTTGAGGGCTTTGGTAACGGTGCAATCTCATTAATGACTGCTCCGTTTTTACCATTATGCCCCTGGGTGTATTTATAAATACTTTCCATCTCTTTCTATTTTCCGTTTCTGCAATCTTTCAAACTTCTCCTTGTGCTGCATTCTTGCGTTCGAAGACTTCTGTTCTTCTCCAACCTTCATTTTCGGATAAAGGTTAGTTTTGTTTTTGTCATGTCATGCTTTATGTTTGCATGTTTTGTTTTGCGAGTGGATAGGTTGTCCTGTAGATTCTAGCTTCATGTCTCTCCTCTTTAGGGGCCCTGTTTTTTTATTTTTCTTTTTCTTTTTCCTTTTTGTAGGTCTCTGCCACTTTTTCTTTTTTTTTAAAAAAAATGGCTTCTGTGGACATTCTTTCTCAGTGGGTTGACGTTACGGTTCTTGGGGAGGAACCGTTGGTCGATGCTGAGTTCATTACTCATCTTCGTACTCATCATAGGCTCTGTACTTCGGAGGAGGACGAGCCGAAATATGAACTGATAATCCCGGGTCCTGAAGACCGGGTCTGTTTTGGGAGGGAGAATGAGGCGGCCCCTCATTTTTTCTTTATGTATGAATGTATGATCACCCGTTTGGGTGTTTCTCTTCCCTTCTCCGATTTCGAGATATCTGTTTTGCATCACTGTAGAGTTGCCCCTACTCAACTTCACCCCAATTCTTGGGGTTTTTTGAAGATTTACCAGTTTATCAGCCACGCTCTGGATTTTCCGACTTCCTTGAGAATTTTCTTTTATCTTTTCCATATGACTAAGCCCTTTAGTGGGCTAAACAACAAACAACAATGGGTATCCTTCCGAGCTATTCAAGGTCGGAGGATTTTCACCCTTTTTGATGAATCTTTTCACGACTTCAAAAACTTCTTTTTCAAAGTTCAAGCCGTAGAGGGTCACCACCCCTTTTTTCTAGACGAGCATTCCTCCCCTCGCTTTCCCCTTTACTGGTTGCCGGCCTCCCCTTGCGAAAAGATTGGTCTAGATGACCTAGACGAGGTGGAGGCGGCCATTGTGGGATTTTTCCGAGAAGCGTGGGGGAAGGCCCCATACTTAGATACGAGGAAAATCCTTCAGGGGGCGTCGACTTTTGTTCAATCTTGCATAGGTAGTGCATGCATTTCTTTTTTCCGAGTTGTTTCCGCCGACTTGTGTTTTACCGACTTGTAACTTGGTTGCTTCTTTTGTAGATATGGCAAAAAGGAACGCTCAGGAGGCCTACCAAAGGGTCCAGGAGGCTAAGGCGAAGTCCCGGGCTAGGGCCAAGACGGTCATCTCTCCACCTCCTCCTCCTCCTCCTAAGAATGTGGGTACTCCCTCTCAACCCCTTGTCATTTCTTCCTCAAGTTTGCCCCGACCACCCCTTTCTGCCCAAACTCTCTCTGAGCCCGAGAAGAAGAAGCGCAAGACTTCGGAGTCTGGCTCTTCTTCTTTTGATGGTGGGGTTAAGGCGGATGCTTTGGCATTCGTCCGAAAGAACATCTATCCTTTTATAAGTATGGATGATGTTTTTGTTCGAAACCACCTTACCGCCATGGCCGAGGAGAGTTTTAGGACAGCGGGTGTTTGTAGCAAACTCTTAGACATTTTTGAGAAGGCTCCCCTCAGCTCTTTGGGGGCGTCCTCGAAGGTTGATGAGCTAGAGGGGAGACTTCTTATTTATGAAAAACATGAAAAAGAGTTGAAGGAGGAGAGAGATAGACTGAGGAAAGAGAGGGATCACCTTAAGGAGGAGGAGGGTAAGCTGCGGGCTCAATGCACCTTGGAGGCAAATTTGAGGAAAACAGCGCAAGAGAGCTACCACAGTTTGTTTCAAGATATTGTTGCTATGAGGAAGGACTTGCTGAATTCCCGGAACGCATACGCCGAGTTGGAGGATTCTATAGCCGAGGGCGCCGAGGAGTCTTGGAGGATTTTCTTGGAACAAGTCAGAGTTATTGCTCCCGATTTGGACCTTTCTCCTTTACATCCTGATAAGGTAGTTATCGATGGTGCCATTGTTGATCCTCCTGCCCCCGAGGTCGTTTCCGAGTCAGACCAAAAGACTCGGGGACAGAGGATTATTGAGTCTCCTCCTCGTTCCAAAGATGCTCCGAGTTCTTCAATCCTTGCCCCAACTTCCTCTTCGGCTCCTCCTCCCGGTCCTGGTGGCGCTTCTCCTGGTGGTGGTGATTCCTCTACTCCGATCAAAAAATGACTTCTATTATTTTTTATGGCTATATGGGGGCCCGGCCTGTGGGTCCCCCCATTTTTAAACTTTATTTCTCTGTTGGTGGTTGTGAACAATTGCTTTCTGGCCTTTTAAGGCCGTTAACAAAATATTCCGATCCGTGCCCTTTTTTGGATAAGGGTTTAAACGAAATAAATACCCTTTTTTGGATAAGGGTCTTAAGTTACCTTGTGCGTGCACATGCTTTTCTGTTTTGGATATGTTTGATCTTTTCGGAAAAACCTTTTGTTAGCTTGTATTGTTTTCTCGAGCCCTTTAAGTTCAAAGGCTTGCATGCAACCTTTGAACTTTTTCCAGGTTTTGATATCTCTTTTATTATCCTTTATACTCAACTTTTGCTTTAGTGAGTTTTTATGACTTAGGTTATTTTTGCGATGCGTTTTTCGTTTACTCGGAATATATCCGAGTTTTTCTACTCGGGTTCTTGTCTTCGACTTAGGAGTCGGACTGTTCCCGAGTTTAATACGATCAACTCATATAACCTCTTTACGCCGACTTGTACCTCGTCGTTTTATCCTGACGACCATGTTAGGTCGGTTCATGGGATTTTCACGTTTTGTCGAGCTTAAGTCGGCGCGTTTCGTAGAAAGACTTATGAAAATAAAGGAGGATTTTAAGAGAGATATTGTAAAAAAGATCTTTATTAATTGGGAAGGTACCTCTTTGCTACTAAGGGCCTTGATAGCTTTTTCCCTTAGTCTCTACTATGATGCCTCGTTAAAAACCCTTCTCCAGAAAAAACCCTTTTTGGGAAAAAATCATGAAGTTGGGAAAAGAGTACATCAGGGAGTAGAGTTCGCTTTTAACTGTAGTACCTTTTCATATTACAAGCATGCCACGACCTTGGTAGCTCAGTGCCATTCAGGTCGGTTACTTTATAACAACCTTTCCCTAACACTTCCTTGATTTTGTATGGCCCTTTCCAATTTGCGGCGAGCTTTCCTTCTCCCGATTTGTTGACTCCAATGTCGTTTCTGATTAGGACCAAGTCATCTAAGGCAAATGTTCTTCGAATGACTTTTCTGTTGTATCTGGTAGTCATCCTTTGTTTTAACGCCGCTTCTCTTATCTGGGCACCTTCTCGGATTTCGGGGAGCAAATCGAGCTCCTCTTTGTGCCCCTGTACATTTCCGACTTCATCATGGAGAATTACCCTTGGGCTTTGCTCATTGATTTCTATGGGAATCATGGCTTCTACACCGTAGACTAGTCGGAAGGGTGTTTCTCCTGTGGCGGATTGAGGGGTTGTCCTATAAGCCCACAGCACTTGGGGGAGCTCTTCAGCCCAAGCTCCCTTTGCTTCCTGTAATCTCTTCTTCAATCCTGCCAGTATGACTTTGTTAGCTGCCTCGGCTTGCCCATTGGCTTGTGGGTGTTCCACCGAGGTGAATTGATGCTTGATTTTCATACTGGCTACGAGACTT
This sequence comes from Arachis hypogaea, assembly GCF_003086295.3. NCBI lineage: Eukaryota > Viridiplantae > Streptophyta > Magnoliopsida > Fabales > Fabaceae > Arachis > Arachis hypogaea. The sequence continues at coordinate 65,889,461 of NC_092044.1, read as the reverse complement.
CTAAAGGTAGCGTCGGTGAATTGGGTTCCATTATCTGTGGTGATAGAATAAGGTATTCCATACCTTGTGATAATGTTTTTGTAGAGGAACCTGCGACTTCTTTGAGCGGTAATGGTGGCTAATGGTTCTGCTTCTATCCACTTTGTGAAGTAATCTATTCCCACGATCAAGTATTTTACTTGCCCTGGTGCTTGGGGAAAAGGACCTAACAAATCCATTCCCCATTTTGCGAAAGGCCAGGGGGAAGTGATACTGATGAGCTCTTCTGGTGGAGCTACGTGGAAATTCGCATGCATCTGGCATGGTTGGCATCTTTTCACAAAGTCTGTGGCATCTTTCTGCAAGGTCGGCCAATAGAATCCTGCTCGGATTACTTTTCTGGCCAGCGACCTTGCTCCGAGATGGTTTCCGCAGGTCCCACTATGCACTTCCTCCAATACCTCGGTGGTTCTTGAGGTCGGTACGCACTTCAGCAATGGTGTTGATATCCCTCTTCTGTAAAGGACATTTCTCACCAAGGTATAAAGTTGTGCTTCCCTTCGGATCCTTTTAGCTTCTTTCTCCTCCTTGGGGAGGATGTCGAATTTCAGGTATTCGACTAAGGGATTCATCCATCCGAGGTCTAGACCGACTACTTCAAGTACCTCTTGTTCGTCTTCTGTTTTTGACACCGAGGGCTCTTGGAGAGTTTCTTGGATCAGGCTTCTATTGTTCCCTCCGGGTTTGGTGCTTGCTAACTTGGATAGGGCGTCAGCTCTGCTATTTAGATCCCGAGTTATATGCTTAACCTCGGTTTCTGTAAAGCGCCCAAGGTGCTCCAAGGTTTTCTCCAAGTACTTCTTCATATTGGGGTCCTTTGCCTGATACTCTCCACTTATTTGGGAGGTCACCACTTGTGAGTCGCTGTAGATCATCACCTTTGTGGCGCCGACTTCTTCTGCTAATTTTAATCCGGCAATCAAGGCCTCATATTCTGCCTGATTGTTTGAAGCCGGAAATTCAAATTTTAAGGAGACCTCAATCTGGGTTCCTTTTCCGTCTACCAATATTATGCCTGCGCCGCTCCCTGTCTTGTTGGAGGATCCGTCTACATAGAGTTCCCATGTAGTCGGTTTTTCCTCTTGTTCACCTGCATATTCTGCAATGAAGTCGGCGAGGCATTGGGCTTTAATTGCAGTCCGAGTTTCATATCTCAAGTCAAACTCGGAGAGCTCTATCGCCCATTGAACCATTCTCCCTGCAACATCCGTCTTTTGGAGGATTTGCTTCATGGGTTGGTTCGTGCGGACTCTTATTGTGTGAGCCTGAAAGTAAGGTCGTAGCCTTCGTGAGGCTATTACTAAGGAGTAGGCAAACTTCTCTAGTTTGTGGTACCTTAGCTCAGGGCCTTGTAGGACCTTACTGGTAAAGTAGACCGGGTGTTGACTGACCTCGTCTTCTTTGATCAGGGCTGATGAGACAGCCCTGTTTGCCACGGATAGGTATAGGACAAGGTCTTTTCCCAGTACTGGTCGGGTTAAGATAGGAGGTTGGCTTAAGAAGTTTTTGAACTCTTGGAACGCCTCCTCACATTCCGGAGTCCATTCAAACTGGCATCCCTTTCTTAATAAGGAGAATAATGGAAGGGATTTTAGTGCCGATCCTGCCAAAAATCTGGAGAGTGCTGCAAGTCGGCCATTGAGCTGTTGAACCTCTCTTAAACAAGTCGGGCTTTTCATTTCTAAGATGGCTCTGCATTTGTCGGGATTGGCCTCAATCCCCCTTTGTGTTAGCATGAAGCCTAGAAATTTCCCCGCTTCTACTGCGAAGGCGCATTTTGCGGGATTTAGTCTCATCCCATGCAACCTTATAGTGTTGAAGACTTGTGAGAGGTCGGTTAAGAGGTCGATTTCTTGCTTGGTTTTTACTAACATGTCGTCGACGTATACCTCCATTAGGGTCCCTAGATGGGGGGAAAACACTTTGTTCATCAGCCTTTGATACGTGGCTCCTGCATTCTTCAGCCCGAATGGCATGACCACGTAGCAATAGTTGGCTCTTGGTGTGATGAACGATGTTTTCTCCTGGTCGGGTCCATGCATCGGGATTTGGTTATATCCCGAGTAGGCGTCCATGAATGATAAGTATTGGTACCCCGAGCTGGAGTCCACCAGGGTATCAATACTCGGTAGAGGATAAGGGTCCTTAGGACATGCCTTATTCAAGTCGGTATAGTCGACGCACATTCTCCATTTACCATTCTGTTTTTTGACTAGCACTACATTGGCTAGCCATGTTGGGTACTTGACCTCTCTAATGAAGCCGGCTTCCAAAAGCGCCTGTACTTGCTCTTCTACTATTGAGGCTCGCTCTGGGCCGAGCTTGCGTCTTCTTTGCTGCACAGGTCGGGATCCTGGGTAAACCGAGAGCCTGTGGGACATGAGCTCGGGATCAATCCCGGGCATGTCGGAAGCCTTCCATGCGAAGAGGTCGGAATTAACTCTTAGGAGTTCCCTCAACCTTTGTTTTAGGGTTTCCCCTAGGTTGGCTCCTATGTGAGTGTTTTTTCCTTCCTCCTCACCGACTTGTATCTCCTCGGTTTTTCCTCCCGGTTGGGGTGACAAACCCCAATTTGACGGTTTGTTGTGTATTGAATTTAGAGTATTTTGATAACCTTTTGTCACATTTAGCCTATAAATTAGCATGGTTTTGTTATCTCTCCCATAATTGTGCTTAAGTGTAAAAACATGCTTTTTAAGCCTTATCTTGATGAATTCTAATTTCTCTTTGATTCCATAAGATGCCTTGATGTGTTTGTTAGTAATTCCAGGATTGAAATAGGCTAGGCATGGATCAAAGGAAGCAAGGAAGGAAGCATGCAAGTGGAGAAAAGCACAAAAGGCCAAAGAATTGATCTCGGCCAAGCACGCGTACGCGCACAAGGCGCTTGCGCGCACATCGCAGAATTGGCCGAGGACGCGCACGCGCACCGTGCGCGCACGCGTCGTAGCCCGCACGTGATTCTTTTATTACAGCACGTGTCTGGCGATTTTAGAGGGTTTTCAGCAACCAACTTTGGCGCCAAATTGCATATAAGAGCCAAGGATTGAAGGGGATTGACATTCAATTCATTCATTCACACACATTCACATCCATAGATTAATTTTAGATCATTAGGTAGATATTTTTAGTTAGTTACATTTGAAAAGAGAGAAACTCCAACTTCTCTCTAGGATTCATCTTCATTTTCTCAATTCTCAACCATTCCTTGGTGAGATCTATTACAACACTCAATTTACTTTGTTCATGTTGTAGATCCTCTTCTCTAATCTCATTAGTGTTTGTAATTGTTCAAATGTCATAGATCTTAGGTTTAACTTTGTTGTTTTGGATTCTATTGATTCATTGAAGATTTCATTTTCATTGTTGTTCATTGTTGATTGTTGTTAATCTCTTGTGTTGAATTGCTTTGATTCTAATTCTTTTCTCTCCATTTTACCATGTCTTTCATTCTCGTCCTCCAAGTGTTTGAGAAAATGCCAACTTTAGATATGGAGTAGTATTCCCTCACTTGGCCTAGTGGTTGAGTCATTGGAGACACTTGAATAATGGATGTCAATTGTTGATTAAGAATTGAGGATTGCTAATTGACTTAGAGTGCACTAAAGCTAGACTTCCCTAGGGTGAGACTAGGACTTGTGACTTGAGTTAATTACTTTTACTTGACTTTCCTCTATAATTAGGGGTTAACTAAGTAAAGCAACACTCTTTTGTTATCACAATTGAATGAAGCTATAGTGATGGGACTTCCAATGTTCAACCTTGGCCAAGACTTTTAATATTGATTGATTGTTGTTTTCTTTTATTCACGCTTTTATGCCACATTCTTCAAGCCACAAAAAGATCACTTAACCAATACATGCATCCTTGTAGCATTCCTAGGGAAGAACGACTCGGGACTAATACTCTCGGTTATAGATTGTAGATTTGTTTGATGATGGATTTTGCGTCGGTTTAGACTATACTACGATTGATTACTTGATAATTTCTATACCGGCAAAAATCCATTCGTTATGGGGTCGCAACTCTTCTCTGGTTCTTGTGCCGCCTAGCTCTATGGTGTGGACTTCTTTGCCCTTTCCTCTCAGATTTAGGCTTTCGTTGTAGCACTTCCTTGCCAATATTTGATCTCCCCTTACCGTTGCTATTCCTCCTGGAGTCGGGAATTTCATGCAAAGGTGGGGAGTGGATACCACTGCTCCGAGGCGATTAAGGGTAGTCCTGCCGATTAAGGCATTGTAGGCTGACCCTTCGTCGATGACTATGAAGTCTATGCTCAGAGTCCTTGATTTTTCCCCTCTTCCAAAAGTGGTGTGAAGGGGTAAAAATCCCAGTGGTTTTATTGGCGTATCCCCTAACCCATATAGGGTGTCAGGGTAGGCTCTCAACTCTTTTGCATCTAACCCTAGCTTGTTGAAGGCGGGCTTGAAAAGGATGTCCGCCGAGCTTCCTTGGTCTACTAGGGTTCTGTGGAGATGGGCATTGGCTAGGATCACGGTTATCACCACGGGGTCATCGTGCCCGGGAATTACTCCTTGCCCATCTTCTTTTGTGAATGAGATGGTGGGGAGGTCGGGTGTCTCCTCCCCGACCTGATAGACTCTCTTGAGATGTCTTTTGCGAGAAGATTTGGTGATTCCACCTCCCGCAAACCCTCCTGAGATCATGTGGATATGTCTCTCTGGGGTCTGTGAAGGTGGATCTCTTCTATCCATGTCATCTCGCTTTCTCTTTCCGTGACCGTCCGACCTTTCCATGAGATATCTATCAAGCCGACCTTCTCTAGCCAGCTTTTCTATCACATTCTTAAGGTCGTAGCAGTCGTTAGTGGAGTGACCATATATCTTATGGTACTCGCAATAATCGCCGCGGCTTCCCCCTTTTTTATTTTTAATAGGTCTAGGGGGTGGAAGCCTTTCAGTGTGGCAAATCTCTCTGTATACGTCCACTAAAGAGGTTTTTAGAGGAGTATAAGAGTGATATTTCCTGGGCCTTTCGAGACCGAGTTCTTCCTTCTTCTTGGTCCTTGGATGAGGAAGTGGGTCCAGGTCGCCAACTCAGGTCCTTTAATTTTGCATTCTCTTCCATGTTGATGTACTTCTCGGCCCTTTCTTGTACATCACTTAGAGAAACGGGGTGTCTTTTTTATATGGACTGTGAGAAGGGTCCTTCTCTGAGCCCATTGACTAACCCCATTATGACTGCCTCTGTGGGTAGGTCTTGGATCTCCAAACATGCTTTATTGAACCTTTCCATATAGGCTCGTAGAGGCTCTCCGACCTCCTGTTTTATTCCCAGGAGGCTCGGTGCATGTTTTACTTTATCCTTCTGAATTGAGAACCTCATCAAGAACTTCCTTGAGAGGTCTTCAAAGCTGGTGATGGATCTCGGGGGAAGGCTGTCGAACCACTTCATTGCTGTTTTCGATAAAGTGGTCGGGAATGCCTTGCATCTCGTAGCGTCGGAGGCATCGGCTAGATACATCCGACTTTTAAAGTTGCTTAGATGATGCTTCGGATCCGTGGTTCCATCATAGAGGTCCATATCAGGGCTTTTGAAGTTCCTTGGAACTTCTGAAAGGATCTTCTCCGCCCGGGAGTTGATCTTCTTGTTCGTCGCGGGAATTCTTGAGGGAGGATTCTAGCTGTAAGAGTTTCCTTTCTAACTCTTTTCGCCGTTCCATCTCCTCTTTAAGGTACCTTTCGGTTTCCTTCTGTTTTTCCCGCTCTTGCTCCAATTGCTCCAGGCGGCTATGGACCAATCCCATTAGTTCAGCCATGTGGGATGGTCCGTCCTTTTCTGATTCACGCCCATCTGAGGAATTTACCTTTGGATTCTTTACTCCGGAGGTACCCTCTCTGTGTTGGTCGTTGTCTTCATTGCCATTACCCATATCAAGGTTCTCTTGTTCAGAATCTGTTTCGGCATGGCCTTCTTCGTGGGATCTATCTGCCATCGAGGGATGATCTCGCGGGTCCCCGGCAACGGCGCCAATGTTACGGTAGGTAACCGGAGATTAATACGATGGATGGCGTTTGACGGCCCAAGTGTGTGAAGGAGGAGAACTCCGGATGGATCTGCAACTCGGGAGGCTCCGTCCGACTTGTGCCCGCGAGTGAATGGGGGGTGGTACCTGCAAAGACACTCCGATGCCTAAGTTAGCAAGAGTGTAGGCAGGTCTAGAGAGTATTGGACTTAGAGATACCTGAGGGGTGTCAGTGTATTTATAGTGGCGAGCCAATAACCACCGTTGGTGTAGTGCCGTATCTTTAGGGTGCTAACCGTCCCCATTATCTTGGGGAGGTTAAGATACGGCTTTATGAAGCGGTTAGAGAGATTTTCGGGGCGGTTACTCATTTGAATGAGTGTTTATCTGCCATATAACCTCTTACCCGACTTCTTCAGACCAAGTCGTGGTTGATACCGACTTCTTATGTGAAGGTCGGTATTTTATCTAGGCGTAACCCTTCAGGTTAGGCCTCTTATTTGGACATGGGCCTTTATCGTTGGGCCAGGGTATGAACAATACTTTTTAGTCAGTCTTGTCTTCGCAGGTCGAGGCTAGTATTTACTATGTATTTTCTTTGAACTCTTTTATATATATATATATATATATATATATATATATATATATATATATATATATATATATATATTTGTCGTTTATGTTTATTGTCGACGTTCGAGTGTGATGCGATTATTGGTTGTCTTTTCTTCACATGCTCTTAGTTAAATTACATTTCTTCAACCTATCCATAAGTACATTTGTTTTTAGAGGTCGTTCATCACCTTTGATTTACGACTACAGCGTAAGGCTTTGTATGGTAGGATGTTATAATATTTTTTAAAAAATTATCATTTATAACTTATCTTTTAAAAAGTCAGTAGATCTTAGCAGAAAAATAAATAAGACAGCACTCCTTATTCCACGTATAACATATGACTCGGCTCTATTTTGTTTTTGGATGGTCACTTGGTTTTCTTGGAAGGTGACTTGACTCGTATCTTTTCTTTTTTTGGACATCATACTTGACTCTTTTCTAAGAGTGAAAAACGATTAGGTTGGATATTGAATTAATTGTATATCTGACTCGTATGGATAAATTCAAAATCAACCATTAAAGTTAAAGTTAAACACCATATCACCAACTTTAATTTCACGGCCAAATATGAAATATTAGAACCTTCACGATTAAGCAATTACATTTGGGTTTGGCAGGATGTAAAATATTTGATGATCTCTTGAAAACTTAGTCATTCTAGTTGTACCTAAAAATGAAAATGGACCGGAGCTTGTAACTAGACTCATTTTAGACTCGATTCAACTCAACTTGTTTTATTAAATAGGTTAGACTTGAGATTTTTGTAAAGCCTATTAGTTAACAGGGCTGGACTATAGCTTTTAAAAAAGCCTACGAAACTCATTAAGTCGGCTCATTAAATTATTTTTTTTTTGTAAAATAAATTATTCTTAATCTAGAGTTTCAACTATTCACTTATATTAAACACAAAACAAAACTAAAAAGAATCAATAGTCTAGTTAATTATAAAATTATAACTTTTTTGTTCAAAAAAAAAAGTTTATAGATTGTAAGTATAACTATGATATATGACTAACAATTTATATATAAATGAATTATACTTTACAAATTAAGAATTATAAATTTTGAAATACATTTAACGTTAATTTAGAATTTTTAAGTTTATTGTTTTAAATTATAATTTACAAAACAGATTTTTCAAATAGACTTGTAGGCTTGTCACTTTAAACAGGTCGGACTCAATCCTCAAAAAAATCCTACGAGAAGTAACAAGCCTAAACTTAAACCATCCATTTGCAATGACTCATCAAATCTATAACTTGAGGCAGCTCGGTCCATTTCCACTAGTTATAACCCTATTAAGATTCTCTAATGCAAGAGCTCTCAAACCCAAGTGCATGAAATGTGGCTCCTAGTTGTACAAGACTCTGTTAATATTTGAAATAGCAATCAATTTGGTTTTCAAAGATGTAATCGCTAATTAATGTTACTTAAGCTTTTTAGTTAAGAATCGAATTAATGTCTACAAGTCGTCTTCTCATTGTTATTAGGATGCCACCAAATTAATAACGTATTAGATGACATGTCAAGCAAATAATATTATGACAAATAGAATGGTCAAAATAAGTCAGTATTCCATGTGATATTTTAATGTTCAGATTAGCATCCCAATACCATCATCTGTATGAAATTTATAGAGGATTAGATTCACAATAAAAAAATTCAAAACCAAATTAACTCCAACTGAGAAAATTAATCCGTCGTAAGTCGAAACTCCATTTAAGAATTTGCTACATGCACCAGATAGATTCAAATCTACCAACACTTGTTTAAGCAGACGAGTAAACTAACTACTCGACCAACCAAAGTTAGTATGTGTAGTGATCTTATGACAATGCCAAAAAGCCACTATACACCAGGTTCGTGTGGATGGCAATGCCAAAGGAGTGCGGAGGTCTCAAACTTATGTATGAATTTTTGATAAATTGATTGCATCAGAAACTTAAAGGACTAACCAATTTGGGTTGGTCGAGTGGTCAGCTCACTCGTCCACGTAAACAAGTGTCAGATGTTTGAATCCCACCTTGTGCATGTAACAACCCATTAACTAGCGTCAGATCCTTAAATGGAGCTCAAATCCGTGACGGATTAGTCTTTGACCTATCAGGCTGAGGGATACTGTGGGCAACCAAAAAAAAAAACTTAAAGGACGGGTTTTAACTCAGATTACAACCTTTAAGTTCTTTCTATTGTTCCTATTGTTGCACCTATCAACCTTAATCCACTTATTAGTGATGCCCTCTAACATTTAAAATGTGAAAACCCTCATTATGACATTTTCTCATGTGTCAAAACTTTGTAGCAGTACAAAAATTACAACAGACTATGGAAAAATAATCACTAAATTGACTGGTTCAACTATCTAAGTAAGATTGCCAACCTTCGTTTTGTAACTTATCTCCTTTCTTCAATACCATTTGCTTTTGGTCTTCTAGGTATTGGCTCATCCTGCATTATTCATCACATTATATTATTAAGCGAAAAAATGAAATAATTTATAATACTTTATTCTTTTGTGAGTGTTACTGCATTAAACAAATTTTGTATGACAGATATTAAGAGAAAGGAAGAAGCTGAAGGAGCAAACCTCGATCGAAGGTTATCGTCAGCAACACTTAAAATCCTCACTGCGAGCAATCCAGCATTAGTGGCATTGTTGACTGCAACGGTGGCGACAGGGACACCTCTTGGCATCTGCACGGCCAAGAAGAGCAATTATCAGCTAGAGTACATTATCCAAAGATTCTGCTTTCCAGATTCATTTCTTGCATTTGATTACTTGCTCAAAACAAAGTATGTGAATTATGTGACAAGTGGATGTGTGCCTAACTGCCAGAATGTGACGAAGGGGTGAAATGGAAACACAAAAATTGTATTAGCAAAGCGATTTCAGCAGGTAATAAGTGGCAAATGAAAGCCGCCTTCAATTACATAGTTACACTGTTTTTCAGCATCCAGTTTTGCTTCTAGTAGTTGTTTAACTCGCTAAGAACTGCACCCTTTAAAAATCTTCATGTTCTTCAAAAATTGCTTCAAAAAAAGGATTACAAGGTTGTTTTCTAAAACAAACATGCATCTTCATTCACTAGCATTAACAAATATTCATCAGAAGCTTTAAAAACAAAGCAATACGACATAACATATTATTATTGTATCTTCAAGAGGCAATACTAGAAAGCATAAAAAAGAAATAACGAAGAGCATAGAAATGTTGGTAAGATATAATTTAAACAAAGATATACCTGGACAATTGACAAGAGTGAATCTATTCCATCTAGGGTTGAAGCACGCACAGGAACCCCTACGACAGGCAGGGGAGTAAGAGCAGCAACCATACCTGAGATACAAAAAGCTTAATTAATGCCAAAAGACAATTGATCTATATAAGAAATTTATATAAATTTCAATTGAAATAGCTTACCGGGCAAGTGAGCTGCGCCACCAGCGCCAGCAATAATAACTTGTATGCCTCGTTCATGAGCAGAGGAGGCATAAGAAAACATCAGTTCTGGAGTTCGATGAGCTGACACTATTCTTACCTGAAATTTGATGCAGACATAGGTAAAGAAAAATATCTTCATACAGCACCCAAGTTTTAAAAAAAAGGAAATTAATTAATTTGACCTCATGAGGAACATCAAACATCTCCAAGAACTCAGCAGCACTCTTCATAACAGGAAGATCTGAATCAGAACCCATGATGATCCCCACACGTGGAGTTACTACATTCAACAAACAAAATAAAGAATAACCAAGTGCAAAATGAAAAAATTCACTTCAAAGGTTATTGCAAAATAAATGACAATTAGAGGAAGAAAATTAGTGAATTTATGTTAGTTCCATGATCTTATCGTACTACTCTCCAGTCATTCACCAACTAATAACTATTTTAGAAAAAATGTCTGTGTTTTTTATTTTTTGGAGAGGAGGGGGGGGGGGGGGGGGAGGGGTGATTATATCACATTTCTCTGGCCATAATAAAATCTGGGTAATTTCAAACTCATCATTTTTTTCAGAATTCTTCCATAAGATAATACACAGATCCACTATACTGTTTTCCCAATAATGAAAAGGAAGATGTCTTGTTCCAAATGACTTAAACATATTAAAATAAAATTTGAAATTTGGTCAAACAAAATAGAAAATGTGATTACAAACTGAGGAACCTATTTTGTGGCATTAAAATGACAAGTATCCAATGAAAAATGGAAAATATACAGGGAATATAGAAAGGAAATACATTTGGCTGGATGAGCAGTGTATATTTTTATACACAAGTGAAAGAATTGACACAATCACAACTAGTGGATATTTGAAAATTGCACAAATTCTAAGTTAAACTCAATTGGTTATACAGGCAGTCATATTATTTAAGTAATATTGTATAATATTTATGCAACACCCATGACAGAAATTGAAATTAACTATGAAGAGCATCCATCATCCTTTCTCTAGCAACCTAAGCTTAACATGTATACAAAAATAACATACAAGTGAAAAGATGTTTGTGTCACTAACCAGCAGACTTGTCATCTAACCTTTTCCCTTCTACTATTGTAGCAAGATCACTTTCAATATTTCCTAAAGAATTTCCAGCAATGGTGATATGGCCCATCTTCCTTTGCTTTCTCATTTCTGACAAATTGTCATACAAATAATCAACCAGTGATAGCTGATAAGTGAGGTGGCTAGGAGTGATCAACCTGAAATTGATATTTAACCAGAGGTTCACCTGGTTTATCGTACCAATGAACAGAAGCACCAGGAACAGTCAATGCCCTTCTGATCAATTGATGAGCTAAACGAAAACCAAGCTCCCCCTATATTCATAAACCAGATTTCATGAATAAATATCATAATGATCTTCAGAAAAAACGTAAATTAATTAAAGGAGGAATTCGACAACCTATAAGTGCATAACTATCATTGATCTATGGACCAAGATTAAATGAGAACCATTTCTGTTCAGATTCATGAAAACAAAGAAGATTCTGCATCTACTTTGACCAACATAAATTCGAACAAACATTTAATTTCCAACTAATGTATCTTTTGTCTATGAAAATAAGAGAATTTAACTATACTATAACCCATCTAATTTTTTATTGACATTCAAATATTCTATCACCAGAGCAGGAACATCAATAGACCAGCATTTGTATTAAAAATATGCAATAAGGACTGGAGCAGGAAAAAGGAAAGGGAAAATAAAGAAATGAAAGGCTAACCTCTTCTTCACCTAGTATATTGTACATGATGGCAGCTGGAGTTTTCAATGAGGAATCACCAAGTGGAAGACCAACAACAGCGCGCAAATGTTGTTCAAATTGAGAGGTATAGCAAGATTCAATTGTATGATGCCCGCTATTGTGAGGTCTAGGAGCTACTTCATTTAACAGAATCTGTCAAAGGCACCATCACCATAAGGGATTAAAAACAAATACAATGCATTTTCCAGCAGTAGAAGATTTAACAGTAAAAGAAAGCAAATTTCGCTTTCAAGAAGAAAATAACATCATATTGTCTAAATCAAAATATAATATCAAAACCTGTCCATCGTCTGTCAAGAACAATTCAACTGCAAACACACCAGCACCTTCTAGTGATCTAACAGCAAGGCATGCAACTTCAGCAGCACGCTCTCTAATCTTCCATTTCACATTAGCTGGAGCCTTAACTATGTGACATATATTGTCCCTAAAACAAAATGTAAATCCCTAAGCAGATTGTATAAGGCAGATGTATTACATTGCTAAAACATTTATATTGCTAAAACATTCATGATTCAACACCTTAATTACTAAGCATGTAAGTACTCTTCATCTTACCTGTGAATAGTTTCAACAACAGGATAACATGAAATAGAATTGTTTCTTTCTCTTGCCACAATCACAGCTAGCTCCTGCAATTATATAGGACAAAGAAAATGTCAGAATATCCATAAATACAAAAAGACCTGACAAATTAGAAGTTTTAAGTTATGACAATTATACAATGTTTTCAGTGAATTAAAATACATCTTTAAGTAACTGCAAATTAAAATTGCACGAACACTATGAAGCTTAATCCTAATTCTACATATCAGAAAAGATATAACAGCAAGAGAATTTTGCAAGTGATACAAGTACATTTTTGGAATTGAATGAGTTTGTTACATCTCATGATAATTTACATTTCATTGAAAGACAAACTGTTTTCACTTTTAGAGGGAAATTCTGTTAAGATTACTGGATTATATAAATCAGGGCACTGTTAGCTGAATGAGAATCATAGTTAATAATAAAACAAGCATCCTACAAAAACTCAAAATTTATTGCAAATCACACATACAAAAGTCCAAGTTATGGTGGCTTAATTACTAAAAACCAGCAATATTCTTTCGAACATACAATATGTGAATAACGGAAAATTATCAAAATAAAAGTCACTAACAGATAACCTTAACAAAAGGTGCCCATTTCTCAGCATATAAACCTCGGCTGAATCCTCCAAGAGCTGCAAAGTTTGGGAGGAGTCAAAGAACAAAAAGAAAATTAATGCGATGCATACATAAACAGGTAGGGCCTTTTATTTAAAAAAAAAATTAAAAAATAAAAAATCTTCTTTGAGCTAATAATAAGTATTAATCAAAGATCAATTTCACTTATTCTAAGTTTCCCCTCGAAGAAAGAAAAGAAGATACACATATTGAAAAAAACAATTACCATCCACAGCAGAGGGAAGTTCATTTTCAGTTTTAGCAACAGCATTTCCTCGCCCATCATAAGCTAATCTCCTACTCTTAATCATTAGAGGATAGCGAAAGAGTTCCCCCACTTTCTTGGCACCTTCGAGGTCATCTATCTGTACAATGTACATTCTCACATCAGTATACAATCTTAAAGATCCAATTTTTAGGTACTACTCTAACTATAACTAGGATAAGCAGCACAGACCTGCATAAATTCAGGAAGTGGAATTCCATTCTGTGAGAAATGAACCTTTTGCAGATACTTATCCTATAACATTTTAAAGGTCATATCACTGAAATCATTAGTAAATAACATCCTTTTTTAACTTAAATTTAAAACAACATGATAATCTGTTAAAAATATCATATAACATATCCATTTAAAGGACAAAATCATAGAACCAAATTCTAGAACAGAAGTTAACAGTTCTGTTCTGAATGAATGTGGAACATTTTTGAAGATATGCCACTGCAACACTTTATGCATCAAGTGGGAATATCAAATTGTTCATATTTTGTCTATTAATCCAATAAGTGAACACCAAGAAAATGTCACCGAATCTACCTAGATAATACCTGAATAATTCTTATAGTAGAGGCTTTGGGTTGGCAGTCAACTCCTTGTTTCTCAAGCTTTTCCAATGTATCAACATCAACATGTTCAATTTCAACCGTCAATACTCCACACCTAAACACAAACCAAACCAGAAAATACAGATTATTTCGAATAAGGAGATGACGTATTCAAAATTATCGTATACTGCATAAAACAAACCTCTTTGCGAATTCCTCGACAGTAGCACTGTCATCAAAGCTTCCAACCATATGATGATAAGACAGGGAACTTGCTGGGCAGTTCTCCTGTGGATCTAGGACCATGACTTTGATTGCCATCTGAGAAGCAGCTTGACATAACATGCGACCCAATTGGCCTCCTCCCAGAACCCCAACAATCACTTCTGACAGTCCGCGGACCGGCAATTCATCATTGCTACACACATACACAAGACCATCAATAAAAAATTTGTTGAGCTTTCCACCGACATTTTTGGTTTCAGATGCTTTAAGACTACATATTGTTTATATTACACGGATATCCAATCATGTGTTCTCATGGCACGGTAAAATTTTGTTGATCGTCTACAGACATTTTCAGCTTCCTAAACGTCAAGACTAGGAACAATTATTTTTATATGCCTTAATACTCTAAATCTGAATTCTGAAAGGGCTACTCTCACAACAAGCCTAAAACAAAATCCATCAACAAAAAGGGCCAAAAGTTCCCAATGTTGAAAACTTTTGAAACTTTCAATTGCTGTAAGCTTTGTAACTTTGATTTTTTTTTTTTTCCTTCTCTCAATTAAAAGTTTCAACTTTGGTAACATTAACAACTGCTGATAGCGCACCCATTAGCAAATACATATTCCTAATAAAAATGCAACAACCTCAACCTCCTGAGAGAAACTAGATAATCAAAAAAATAAAATAAAAAATAAAAAAAATACGCACCTTAGGGAAACAGGATCTTGTGATGCTTGGAAAATGAGTTGGGCCTGCTGAGAGTGCTTCAACTTCAAAGAAGAAAAAGGAGGAAGAGGGGTTTGCTCCATGAAGAAGCCAAGTGAGATAGCTGAAGAACTACTTGTTGTTGTTGCTGCTTTGGTACAAGGATGATGATGATGAAGGCAAGGCCTGAAGCCAAAACCGGAGAAGGTGCGCACACTCTGAAGCATACTCAAACCTCACCTAAGTTTCTGCAGCACAAAACACACACCTTCCTGTTCCACTGAGTATGCCTAAAGCCTAATAAAAGAAAAAATAAAAGGTAAAACTTTAATCCTCTTAATATAAACACACAATACAACGAACAATGCACAAAGCAATAATCTCTGAAAAAAATTTAAAAAAAATGAAAAAACCGAAAAAAATTAAAAAAAAAATCGATTATAATTTTGCAGCAAACTAATAAAGTAGCCAGGTTTCATTCAAATTTACCAATTTACTTAGTAAAACATCAAACTAACAAAGTAACAAAAGCATCAATTTTACAGCAAACACACAAAACATCAAAAACAGCAAACATCAATTTCATATCAAACACCAAACTTACTTGCAGATGGAGAGAGAGGGAGGAGCTCGGCGGCAAGCTGGAGGCGGCGACGAGAGGGGAATAACAATAAACGATACAGTTAATTTTCTTAATTTTAGGGAATAATGAAGTGAGGCACACATTAAATAGAAATTTTGAAACGAATTTACGTTGGTTATCACAAAATAAATTTGCAGAACCAGATGCTTACTTTGCTTTACTTTATGAATGGATGCAAAATAGGGTGGCTCAGAGTGAGCTTCACACAACGAATTTATTCACTTCACTTCACAGGTCTTCACGGGTTGGTCTTTTCTTTTCTCTTTTTTTTTTTTTTTGAAAAATAATCGTCTAATAACGAGAATGAGAAGAGATGTTGCGGTTGCGCTGTCAAGTGAGTCGCGTAGGAGACGAAGACAGCGGCGGCCGCAGCGATTTCAGAGGCGGGAGAGCAAAAACGAAAATTAGAGTGGGAACTGGGAAGACGGTGTGCCTTTTAGTGTGGTTGGTAACTAAATACAAAGAATAAATAAATATTCAGCCCAACTAAACATCCAAGCACCTTTGTGTTAAGTTCAATCAACCAGGTTCAATACTAAAAAATTCACTCCCATTAGTGAGAGTATGTCCGAAAATATTTCAATTCACACTAAAATATAAAAAAAAATGTTCATTCTTTTAATTCAAAACTGCAACAAACAAATTTTAAATCTCTTTCAAAATTTTTTAAAAATCTTTTAAATTTTTTGTAAAAATTACTATAAAATCGGGTGGTAAATTTAAATTCATCAACAAAAAATACACAAAAACAAAAATAAAGATTACGTAAGGTACTGAAAAAACTATTGTAATTATGTTCAATTAATTTCTCGCAGATCTCGTGTTTCTTCTAGTTCGATTTAAGGTTTAGCGGATCGAGTTCGTTCATTTAGTAGATCGAACTTCTCTGATTCTACTTTTTCTTGTTTTTCTTCGTAAATAGGACATCAAACGAAACTGTGTTGTTAGTTTATTGGTTCTGATAAATAATTCGATTCATCTCTTAGTTTAATTGAACTCATTTGCATGCAGAAATGAATTGAAATATATTTTTCTTGTTGATTGAATGTTTATGACGTTTTGTTCAAATTTGAACCAAATTTGGTTCATTTGTGAATTGAGTTAGGTTCACTTGATACTACTGTTAAGTATTGACCGAATTTATTATTCCGTAAGAAATTTAAGTTCATTTCTTAGTTTAATTTACATTCATTTGGTTTGGTTTTGCTTGAATTTGCTGAATTTGTTCATGTGATGTTGTTTGGTTAGTTTTTGTTCAAATTTGAACCAAATTCGGTTCATTTGTGAATTAACTAAGCTTCACTTGATGCTGCAGTTAAATTAATGAATTGAATGTGATTTTCTTGCTAATTGAATGTTTATGACCTTTTGTTCAAATCTGAACCAAATTCAGTTCGTTTGTGAATTGAGTTAAATTCACTTGATACTACTGTTAAGTATTGACCAAATTTGTTATTTCTTGAGAAATTTAAATTCATTTCTTAGTTTAATTTACATTCATTTGGTTTGGTTTTGCTTGAATTTGCTGAACTTGTTCAGGTGGGGTTGTTTGTTTAGCTTTTGTTCAAATCTGAATCAAATTCGGTTCATTTGTGAATTAATTGAGGTTCACTTAATGTTGTTGTTAAATTAATAAATTGAATGTGCTTTTCTTGTTGATTAACTCTTTATGACTTTTTGCTCGAATTTGAACCGAATTCAGTTCAATTGTGAATTGAGTGAAGTTCACTTGATACTACTGTTAAGTATTGACCCGATTTGTTATTCCTTAAGAAATTTAAGTTCATTTCTTAGTTTAATTTACGTTCATATAGTTTGGTTTCACTTGAATTTGCTGAACTTGTTTATGTGAGATTATTTTGTTAGTTTTTGTTCAAATCTGAACCAAATTTGGTTCATTTGTGACTTAAGTGATGTTCACCTGTTAAGTATTGACCAAATTTTTTATTCCTTATAGCAAAAATAAAATGGATGACCATCTCAAAAAAGGAGAAGCCGCATTATAATATAAGCATATAGACATTAAATCAACTCTATTTTTGTATCATAAATATATCATAATATAATGTTTCAAATCGTTCCAGAAAACTCACGATTTGAGATGCTCAACAAGATCGATAGCTAGGGTGTTGACCGAATTGAGTGAGAAAAGAAAACTATTGTTGAAGAAATGGGATTCGGTGCACTGAGACTAGGGGTGGCAAAACGAGTTGAATCCGTCGGGCTGACCCACTAAACCCGCTAAAAACGGCAGGTCGGGCTAGGATTTGGAGCCCGCCAAATTAAAAAAATTCGCCAAACTCGCACCGCCAAATTGGCGGGTTTTGGTGGAGTGGGGCAGGCTGGTCCGCTGGGACAGAGTTTTTTATTTTTTATTTTTTATTAAATAAAAGAGTAATTACTATTATAAAATTAATAATTATAGAATTTTCAAACACTTTTTTTGTTTTTGTTTCTATTCTTCTTTTAGTTATTAACTTTATTTATTTTAGGTTAAATTACACAGTTGGTCCCTACATTTTCAGTGAAATTGTAAATTGGTCTCTAGACTTTAAAAGTTTGTAATTGGGTCCCTAAAGAGAATTAAAATTTGTAATTTAGTCCCCGCAAGTCAAAAAGTGTTGATTTAATAGAATATTCTCAGAATATACTGAGAATATTCTGTTAAAATTGAGAATATGTTGAGAATATTCTGTTAAATCAAATACTTTTTGAACGATGGAGACAAAATTGTAAATTTTAATTCTCTTTAGGGACCTAATTACAAATTTTTAAAGTGTAGGGAGCAATTTGTAATTTTACTGAAAGTGTAGGGACCAACTGTGTAATTTAACCTTTATTTTATTTTACAATTTCGTATATTTGTTCGAATTATGTGACTTGTTTTTTAAAATAAAGATAGTTCTATTGAAAATTGAGAATATGTTGAGAATATTCTGTTAAATCAAATACTTTTTGAACGATGGGGACAAAATTGTAAATTTTAATTCTCTTTAGGGACCTAATTACAAATTTTTAAAGTGTAGGGAGCAATTTGTAATTTTACTGAAAGTGTAGGGACCAATTGTGTAATTTAACCTTTATTTATTTTACAATTTCGTATATTTGTTCGAATTATGTGACTTGTTTTTTAAAATAAAGATAGTTCTATTGACAAATACTATTTTGAACAATTTTATTGAAGTGAAAAATTAAAAAAGATAGTAAAAAAGTTTTATTATAATTTCACTATTTTTTAATTGTATTTAATTTTTAAATTATTATTTTTTAGTAAATTTTAATGAATTTTATTTAAAAAAAAGAGTTAAGCGGGCTAGCCCGCCGATCCACCAATTCACCATAAAACGGGACGAGCTAGCGTTTTGAATCTATTTTAGTTGGCGGGGCGGGCTGGCCCACCCCGTTTATAGGGCAGGCCTAGGCGGGGCGAGGCGGGTTGGTGCAGGCCGGCCCGCTTTGCCATTCCTAACTGAGACATATTCCAGAATTGAATGTCTTACACAAGCTATTGAGGAAATTTATTCTTTGTTTTGATCTCTATCATGGATTCTTAGACACTCGCTATGGCAAAATCTACATAACCCTGCAAAGATAGGAGATGCCCTAGGTCTAAATGCAGGCGGTATTATACTTTCCATCTTTTACATTTGTATTTTTCCTTTTTGATCTTTTTGTTATTTTTATATTAACTTATTTATATTAAAATATCTCAGTTCATTCATTCAATATTGACAAAAAAATTTATTCCTTAAATAATTTCGATTCATTCCTTAGTTTATTTTAGGTTCATTTGGATACAAAAAATGAATTGAGCCTTTTTTACTGATTTGTTTATATTGAAATATTATAGGGGATCATTTTCTTGAAAAAGTTGCGTACAACAAACTGAATGAGTAGCAGAATGAGATTGTTGACAGCTTCAAAGGTACTACTTTGGCATCTTTGACAAAATTTGTGATTGATATGAGTGTTGAAGGAGAGGAAAACTTGTTGAAATTCAAGGCAACTTTCATCGTCTTCGTCCAAAAATACTTCTTGTTGTCGACAAAAGTAAGCACAGCCTCTCCGAACCATAAACTGCCTGCCCTTCATGTGGACACAGTCCGACAATGGAATTGGACATCTCATGTGCTGAGCTTCCTGATCAACAAGATCAAAGCCCAGAGAGCAGGACACAAACTTTTCGTTGACAGCTGCGTCTTTTTGTTAATGTTAATATATTTCCATGAAACAAAGTTCCCTCATCCAAAAGAAGATGACGCTCCCGGACCACGATGGTTGGTGAACTGGACACGGAGGAGACTGGTTGACCAGATTGCCTTTGAGGCAAATAATGAAATGGTATATAAAAAAAATTATTTCTCTTGAAATTTCAGTTCAGATGCTTCTAAATTATTGTGCTAACAAAATAAGTTTCTATTTTAAAGGATTATGAAAAGAGCTAAATTGAGGGGGGAGAGATAGAAGAAAAGAAGGAGAAAACTAAGGAAAAGAAGAAAGAAAAAAAGAAACTTATCATCTTGCATTCGTCTTCGGAAGAAGAAACTTTTTTTGAATCTGAGTATAATTCTCACCATCACTTATCGAAAATTATCTATTTATTTAAAGTTTTATATAATTATTTTACAAAATTTTTCTGTATGTGTTGAAGAGAAGAAGAAGAAATGAAGAAAACACTACCAAAGAAAAGAAAACAACTGCAAAGAGTGGCAAAAAAAACAAATCAGAAAAGGGAAGATTGTTCACACAGATTCGGAAAGTGAAACTGAATCCGAAGGCGAGTAAGATTTAGAAATGATTATTTTGTTGTTATAAATATATATTATGTTTAGACCATGACTCGGTGGGTGCATGATATGATTTATCGCAAACGTAAGATTATGTTTCTTATATAAAGTTCTTTTTCTTTCTCTATTAACTTTTCCTAAAACCTCATGTAGTTTCTTTTGTTTTACTTAATAATATTTATTTTTTTGCTTAGACTACCGACTGCAAATTTGGGCAGCGAAAGTGAACCTGACTTACAAACACAGACGAGCTTGGCACGGTCTGTAAATGCATCGAGCAATACCAAGTAATTCTTCTTAACATTTATTTACTTCTTCTGGTTTTAATTAGAATATATTGGTTGATGATTTTAATTTCGTATCTTTTTTATTAGAAAAAATACTCCTGAATCCCCCGTTATAATTTTTAGAAGAAAAAATGGCATGAAAAAAAGGAAAAAAAAGAGTTTACAACTTCCAACTATATAAGTTTAAATACTTATGTTAGTCTTTTAAATTTACGTAATAATTTTTGTTTAATTATTGACACAGAATTTTTTTTAATTATCAGTAGCCAAAACACTTGATTCTCAACAACAAATCCTTGTGGTTTAAGAAGAAATTCAATCTCAATCTCAGGATACGTGAGTTTTCCAATTTACTATCATATTCTAATCAATATGCAGCTTTAATTTAGTGCAGATTTTCAATTTACTTTCCTATTCTAATCATTCAACATTAACTCCTTTCTTGTTTACCTTCATCAGAGTTCCTATTGCAATTGCTCTTCCAAGTTTTCTTGTGAAAGCGATAAAACAACAAAAAACCTTAACCTTTGTCCCTTCGAAAACTCAAACAGAAGAAGCTTCTGTTAATAAGTAAGTTCTACTTAATTTTTTTTTAGTTTTGATATTATATAATAATAATAATTTCGGTTTATTATTGAACACTTTTCTATTTAATCCAGCTGCCCTCCAAAACCCCAACACCAAGCCTGCGAAGAAACTCCAGCAAGGTAATCAGAGCAAGAAGCTCAACTGAATGTGTAAGTTTTTACTTGAAATCCTTTTTATTAATTTTGATGTTATATAATAATAATTTCAGTTTATTATTGAACACTTTTCTGTTTAATCCAACTGCCCTCCAGAACCCTAACTCCAAGCCTGCAAAAAAACTTCGGCAAGGGAATCAAAGCAAGAAGCTCCACTGAATGTGTAAGTTTTACTTAAAATCTTTTTTATTGGTTTTGATGTTATATCATAATGCTTTTTTATTATTATTTAAAACTTTTCTCTGTCATCTTGCAGTTCTCCCCATCCTCGATATTGGAAAGATGATGCACATTTTTTCAGCCTTGACATAAGTCTCTCGACCTCTCAACCAACAGTAACACAACTTAAAATGTTGGTAGAGGCAGTGATGGATGCTGGGGTGATAGCATCATTGCAGTATGCTAAGAAAACCAGTATGGAGCCGAGTTTGAGCACCCCTGAAGGGTACAAGACTCTGGTGAAAGAAAAAGAAATAACAGAGGAATTGAGGGAGAAATGTTATCAGTGGATGACACAAATAAAGGTTAACAAAGACATAACCAATTGGTTTAAAAATGTATTCATGTTAGACCACAAGGATCGTTTAGAGGGGGGGTACATGCCACTTTTTGTCTCTAACACCCAAACAAGACGTAGAAAATACGGTAAAACCTTCGGCTACATTCACATTAGTGATTTTTCAAAAAAATTTATTCCCATATATTTAATAAGTTTTGGTCCTATAGGTGGTCTCTACAATGTGTATGGTTCTCAACAACAAAAAATGTCACAGATTTGATGAAGAAATATACTGCGTGCCAATAGACATTGTGGTAAGCCAAACTTTTTATTTCTTAAGTAATTTTGGTTCATTTCTTATTTTAATTGAGGTTATTTTGAATCCAGAAATGAATTTAATGTGTTTTTATTGATGATTGAGACTTTATGACTGCTTGTTAAAATGTGAAGTAATTTTGGTTCATTTCTTAGTTTAATTCAGGTTCATTTGAATTCGATGTGTTCTTGTTGATGATTGAGTCTTTATTATTGCTTATTCAAATGTGAAGTAATTTCGGTTCATTTCTTAGCTTAATTGAGGTTCATTTGAATCCAAAAATGATTCAATGTGTTCTTGTTGATGATTAAGTCTTTATGACTGCTTGTTCAAATCTGAAGTAATTTCGGTTCATTTCTTAGTTTAATTGAGGTTCATTTGAATTCAGAAATAAATTTGATGTGTTTTTATTGATGATTGAGTTTTTATAATTGCTTGTTCAAATGTAAAGTAATTTTGATTCATTTTTTAGGTTAATTAAGGTTTATTTGAATCCAGAAATGAATTCAATGTGTTCTTATTGATGATTGAGTTTTTATGACTACTTGTTCAAATGTAAAGTAATTTCGGTTCATTTGAGTCCAGAAAATAAATTTGATATGTTTTTATTGATGATTGAGTCTTTATTACCGCTTGTCCAAATGTTAAGTAATTTCGTTTTATTTCCTAGTTTAATTGAGGATCATTTGAATTCAGATTTCTGAATTCGATGTGTTCTTGTTGCCGATTGAGCTTTTCTTACTGCTTGTTCAAATCAAAGGTAATTTTGGTTCATTTGTGATTTAACTGAGGTTCATTTTGTAGAATTTAATGTTGGGAAAGCATAACCATGAATACATTTATCCAAACACTGAGAAGGCCTACTGGATTGGTGAATTTGAGGACTACCTGCCTTTTCTGGACAAAAGAAACTAACATTGCATCTATTTGTAAGTTGTGACTTCTAAAACTTCTTTAACAATTCTTTCGTTTGCTATCATTTAGACTGAAATATTCTATCAGTTTTTCCAAACTTCAGCTGTTTGCACCAGTTTTCCATGGAGGCCATTAGTGGTTGTGGATTGGTGATTGATGAGCGGATAATTTATACGCTTTTTGGCATTGTTTTTAGGTAGTTTTTAGTAAGTTTAAGCTACTTTCAGGGATGTTTTCATTAGTTTTTATGTTAAATTCAAATTTTTGGACTTTACTATGAGTTTGTGTGTTTTTCCGTGATTTCAGATAATTTCTGGCTGAAATTGAGGGACTTGAGCAAAACTCTGAAAAAGGCTGGCAAAAGGACTGCTGATGCTGTTGGAATCTGACCTCCCTGCACTCGAAATGAATTTTATGGAGCTACAGAACTCCAAATGGCGCGTTCTCAACGGCGTTGGAAAGTAGACATCTAGAGCTTTCCAGCAATATATAATAGTCCATACTTTATTTGGGAATTGACGACGTAAAGTGGCGCTCAACGCCAAGTACATGCTGCTGTCTGGAGTTAAACGCCAGAAACACGTCACAACCCGGAGTTGAACGCCCAAAACACGTTATAACTTGGCGTTCAACTCCAAGAGAAGCCTCAGCTCGTGGATAGATCAAGCTCAGCCCAAACATACACCAAGTGGGCCCCAGAAGTGAACTTATGCATCAATTACTTACTCATGTAAACCCTAGTAGCTAGTCTAGTATATATAGGACATTTAACTATTGTATTAGACATCTTTTGATCATTTTAGATCTGAGGAACATCTCGGGACGCCTAGTCCTTAGACCATAGGGGCTGGCCATTCGGCCATGCCTGAACCTTTCACTTATGTATTTTCAACGGTGGAGTTTCTACACACCATAGATTAAGGGTGTGGAGCTCTGCTGTACCTCAAGTTTCAATACAATTACTATTACTTTTTATTCAATTCTCTTTTATTCTTATTCCAAGATATACGTTGCACTTCAACTTGATGAATGTGATGATCCGTGACACTCATCATCATTCTCACCTATGAATGTGCGTGACTGACAACCACTTCCGTTCTACCTTAGGCCGGGCGCATATCTCTTAGATTCCCCAACAGAATCTTCGTGGTATAAGCTAGATAGATGGCGGCATTCATGAGGATCCGAAAAGTCTAACCTTGTCTGTGGTATTCCGAGTAGGATCCCGGGAATTCGGAAAGTCTAACCTTGTCCGTGGTATTCCGAGTAGGATTCCGGTATTGAATGACTGTGACGGGCTTCAAACTCGCAATTGATGGGTGTGATGACAAACGCAAAAGGATCAATGGATCCTATTCCAACATGATCAAGAACCAACAGCTGATTAGCCGTGCTGTGACAGAGCATTTGGACCATTTTCACTGAGAGGATGGGATGTAGCCATCAACAAGGGTGATGCCTCCAGACGATTAGCCGTGCAGTGACAGCGCATAGGACCATTTTCCCGAGAGGATTAAAAGTAGCCATTGATGATGGTGATGCCCTACATACAGCTTGCCATGGAAAGGAGTAAGAAGAATTGGATGAAAGCAATAAGAAAGTAGAGATTCAAAAGGAGCACAGCATCTCCATACGCCTATCTGAAAAATTTGAAGTTTGTTACTTTCTTTTTAAGAAAGGTTCAATCTTTAAATTCTAGAATCTTATCTTTTAGTTTCTTGTTAGTTAAGTAATTAATTTTAAATTTTAAAAATTAAATCTTTTTATCTTTTATCTTATCTTTTTCAAAAATTTTATCTTTTTCAGAATTTGATTTCAAAATATCTTATCTAACCTCTTATCTTCTTATCTTTTCAAATTTGATTTTACTATCTTTTTCAACTAACTCTTTGACTTTTTGTTTGTTTCTTATCTTTTTCAAAACCACCTAACTACTCTTTCCTCTCTAATTTTCGAAATATCTCATCTCTTTTTCAAAAATTCTTTTTTTTTGTTTTAAATTTTAATTTTAATCTTATCTTATCTCTAATTTTCGAAAATTACTAACCCTTTTTTTAAAATTAATTTCGAAATTTTCTATCTCTTCTCTCTTATTCTATTTAATTATTTAAATTACTAACACTTCTCTTCACCTCTCTCTATCTAAATATCCGAACACACTCTTCTACATTCTTCTCCCCTTTCTTTTTCTACTAACATAAAGGAATCTCTATACTGTGACATAGAGGATTCCTCTTCCTTTCTTGTTTTCTTCTCTTTCATATGAGCAGGAACAAGGAAAAAGACACTCTTGTTGAAATTGATCCTGAACCTGAAAGGACTCTGAAGAGAAAACTCAGAGAAGCTAGATTACAACAATCTAAAGGTAACCTTTCAGAAATATTAGAGCAAGAGAAGGAGATGGCAGCCGAAAATAATAATAATGCAAGGAGAATGCTTGGTGACTTCACAAAGCCAACGTCTAAATTTGATGGAAGAAGCATCTCCATTCCTGCCATTGGAGCCAACAACTTTGAGCTAAAACCTCAGCTAGTTGCCTTAATGCAACAAAACTGCAAGTTTTATAGACTTCCATCTGAAGATCCTTACCAGTTTTTATCTGAGTTCTTGCAGATTTGTGAGACTGTAAAGACGAATGGAGTTGATCCTGAAGTCTACAGACTCATGCTTTTCCCTTTTGCTGTAAGAGACAGAGCTAGAATATGGTTGGATTCACAACCTAAGGATAGCCTGGACTCCTGGGATAAGCTGGTCACAGCCTTCTTGGATAAATTCTTTCCTCCTCAAAAGCTGAGCAAGCTGAGAGTGGATGTTCAAACCTTCAAGCAAAAAGATGGTGAATCCCTCTATGAAGCTTGGAAAAGATACAAGCAACTGACCAAAAGGTGTCCATCTGACATGTTTTCAGAATGGACCATATTAGATATATTTTATTATGGCCTATCTAAATTTTCGAAAATGTCATTGGACCATTCTGCAGGTGGATCTATTCACCTAAAGAAAACGCCTGAAGAGGCTTAAGAACTCATTGACATGGTTGCAAATAACCAATTCATGTACACTTCTGAGAGGAATTTCGTGAATAATGGGACGCCTCAGAGGAAGGGAGTTCTTGAAATTGATGCTCTGAATGCCATATTGGCTCAGAACAAAGTGTTGACTCAGCAAGTCAACATGATCTCTCAAAGTATGAATGGATGGCAAAATGCATCCAATAGTACTAAAGAGGCAGCTTCTAAAGAAGCTTATGATCCTGAGAATCCTGCAATGGCAGAGGTTAATTACATGGGTGAACATTATGGAAACACCTATAACTCATCATGGAGAAATCATCCAAATTTCTCATGGAAGGATCAACAAAAGCCTCAACAAGGCTTTAACAATGGTGGACGTAATAGGCTGAGCAATAGCAAGCCTTATCCATCATCTTCTCAGCAACAGACAGAGAATTCTGAACAAAACACTTCTAATTTAGCCAATCTAGTCTCTGATCTGTCAAAGGCCACTTTCAGTTTCATGAGTGAAACAAGATCCTCCATCAGAAATCTGGAGGCACAAGTGGGCTAGCTGAGTAAGAAAGTCATTGAAACTCCTCCCAGTATTCTCCCAAGCAATACAGAAGAGAATCCAAAAGGAGAGTGCAAGGCCATTGATGTGATCAATGTGGCCGAATGCACAAGGGAGGAGGAGGACAAAAATCCTAGTGAGGAAGACCTCCTGGGACGTCCTTCAAGCAAGAAGAAGTCTCCTATTAAGGATCCAAAGGAATCTGAGGCTCATACAGAGACCATAGAGATTCCATTAAATCTCCTTCTGCCATTCATGAGCTCTGAAGACTATTCTTCCTCTGAAGAGGATGAAGATGTGACTGGAGAGCAAGTTGCTCAATATTTAGGAGCTATCATGAAGCTGAATGCCAAGTTGTTTGGTAATGAGACTTGGGAAAGTGAACCTCCCCTGCTCATTAGTGAACTAGATACTAGGATTCAGAAAACTCTACCTCAAAAGAAACAAGATCCTAGCAAGTTCTTAATACCTTGTACCATAGGCACCATGACCTTTGAAAAAGCTCTATGTGATTTAGGGTCAGGGATAAATCTTATGCCACTCTCTGTAATGGAGAAGCTGGGGATCATTGAGGTACAACCTGCCTTGTTCTCATTACAATTGGCAGACAAGTCATTGAGACAAGCTTATGAAATAGTGGAGGACGTGTTAGTAAAGGTTGAAGGCCTTTACATCCCTGCTGATTTCATAATCTTAGACACTAGAAAGGAAGAGGATGAATGCATCATCCTTGGAAGACCTTTCCTAGCCATAGCAGGAGCTGTGATAGATGTCAACAGAGGTGAATTAGTCCTTCAATTGAATGGGGACTACCTTGTGTTTAAGGCACATGGCCATCCCTCTGTGACAAAAGAGAGTAAGCATGAAGAGATTCTCTCAGTTCAGAGTCAAGAAGAGCCCCCACAGTCAAACTCTAAGTTTGGTGTTGGGAGGCCACAACCAAACTCTAAGTTTGGTGTTAAGATCCCATATCCAAACTCTATGTTTGGTGTTGGGACTATACAACATTGACCTGATCACCTTTGTGGCTCCATGAGAGCCCACTGTCAAGCTATTGACATTAAAGAAGCGCTTGTTGGAAGGCAACCCAATTTTATCTAATTTTTATATTATATTATTTTATTTTTATTGTGTTTTATTAGGTACATGATCATGAGGAGTCACGACAAAAATATAAAAATTAAAAACAGAATCAAAAACAGCAGAAGAAAAATCACACCCTGGAGGAAGCACAGGCTGGCGTTCAACGCCAGTAAGGAGCATCTGGCTGGCGTTCAACGCCAGAACAGAGCATCAACCTGGCGCTGAACGCCAGAAACAAGCAACATTCTGGCGCTGAACGCCAGGAATGTGCCTAGAGAAGAAAAGCTGGCGCTAAACGCCAGTAACAAGCATAAAACTGGCGTTCAACGCCAGAAACATGCTTTACATGGGCGTTGAACGCCCAGAATGTGCACCACACGGCGTTTAAACGCCAGAATGGTGTGCAAAGGCAATTTACATGCCTATTTGGTGCAGGGATGGAATTCCTTGACACCTCAGGATCTGTGGACCCCACAAGATCCCCACCTACTATATTCCCACCTTACCTCCTAATCCTATTTTGTGATGAGTATTTCCCATGTCACATTTCCCAACACTCTTCACCAATCACCTCAATCCCTCTTCCCAATCACCCCCATCACTACTCACATCCATCAACCCTTCCCCATAAACCCCACCTACCTTCAAAAATTCAAAACCATTTTCCCACCCATTGTCACCCTAAATGGCCGAACCTACATCTCTCCCTCTCTACCATATTCTCTTCTTCTTTTTCTTCTCTTCTTTCTTCTATTGCTCGAGGACGAGTAATATTTTAAGTTTGGTATGGTCAAAGCACAATCTTTTTTGATTTCCACTACCATCAATGGCACCTAAGGCCGGAGAATCCTCTAGAAAAGGAAAAGGGAAGGCAAAAGCTTCCACCTCTGAGTCATGGGAAATGGAAAGATTCATCTCCAAGAGCCATCAAGACCACTTATATGATGTTGTGGCAAAGAAGAAGGTGATCCCTGAGGTCCCTTTCAAGCTCAAGAAGAATGAGTATCCGGAGATCCGACATGAGATCCAAAGGAGAGGTTGGGAAGTCTTAACCAACCCCATGCAACAAGTCGGAATCTTAATGGTTCAAGAGTTCTATGCCAATGCATGGATCACTAGGAACCATGATCAAAGTATGAACCCGAATCCAAAGAATTATCTCACAATGGTCCGGGGGAAATACTTAGATTTTAGTCCGGAAAATGTGATGTTGGCGTTTCACTTGCCCATGATGCAAGGAGATGAACGCCCCTACACTAGAAGGGTCAACTTTAATCAAAGGTTGGACCAAGTCCTTACGGACATATGTGTGGAAGGAGCTCAATGGAAGAGAGACTCCAAAGGCAAGCCAGTTCAACTAAGAAGACTGGACCTCAAGCCTGTGGCTAGAGGATGGTTGGAGTTCATTCAACGCTCCATCATTCCTACTAGCAACCGATCTGAAGTTACTGTGGATCGGGCCATCATGATTCATAGCATCATGATTGGAGAGGAAGTAGAAGTTCATGAGGTCATCTCTAATGAAATCTACAAAATAGCCGACAAGCCCTCCACCATGGCAAGGCTAGCTTTTCCTCACCTTATTTGCCATCTATGTTACTCAGCTGGAGTTATCATAGAAGGAGACATCCTCATTGAAGAGGATAAGCCCATCACCAAGAAGAGGATGGAGCAAGCAAGAGAGACCCTTCACGGTTCTCAAGAGATGCATGAGGAAGCCCATCATCAAGAAATCCCTGAGATGCCTCAAGGGATGCACTTTCCTCCCAACAACTATTGGGAACAACTCAACACCTCCTTAGAATATTTGAGCCACAATGTTGAACAATTAAGGGTGGAACATCATGAGCATTCCATCATTCTCCATGAAATAAGAGAAGATCAAAGAGCAATGAGGGAGGAGCAACAAAGGCAAGGAAGGGACATAGAAGAGCCTAAGGACATTGTTGGTCCTTCAAGAAGAAGACGCCACTAAAGGTGGATTCATTCCTTGTTCTTATTTCTTTCTGCTTTTCAGTTTTTATGTTGTGTTTGTCTATGTTTTGTGTCTTTACTTCATGATCATTAGTATGTAGTAACCATGTCTTAAAGCTATGAATAAAATCCATCAATCCTTCACCTCTCTTAAATGAAAAATGTTTTAATTCAAAAGAACAAGAAGTACATGAATTTCGAATTTATCCTTGAATTTAGTTTAATTATATTGATGTGGTGACAATACTTTTTGTTTTCTGAATGAATGCTTAAACAGTGCATATTTTTGATCTTGTTGTTTATGAATGTTAAAACTGTTGGCTCTTGAAAGAATGATGAATAAAGAGAAATGTTATTGATAATCTGAAAAATCATAAAATTGATTCTTGAAGCAAGAAAAAGCAGTGAAAAAGCAAAAGCTTGCGAAAAAAAATGGCGAAAAAAATAGAAATAAAAAAAAGAAAAAGCAAGCAGAAAAAGCCAATAGCCCTTAAAACCAAAAGGCAAGGGTAAAAAGGATCCAAGGCTTTGAGCATCAATGGATAGGAGGGCCCAAGGAAATAAATCCAGGCCTAAGCGGCTAAATCAAGCTGTCCCTAACCATATGCTTGTGTCATGAAGGTCCAAGTGAAAAGCTTGAGACTGAGTGGTTAAAGTCGTGATCCAAAGCAAAAAGAGTGTGCTTAAGAGCTCTGGACACCTCTAACTGGGGACTCTAGCAAAGCTGAGTCACAATCTGAAAAGGTTCACCCAGTCATGTGTCTGTGGCATTTGTGTATCCGGTGGTAATACTGGAAAACAAAATGCTTAGGGCCACGGCCAAGACTCATAAGTAGCTGTGTTCAAGAATCAACATGCTTAACTAGGAAAGTCAATAACACTATCCGAAATTCTAAGTTCCTAGAGAAGCCAATCATTCTAAACTTCAAAGGAAAAAGTGAGATGCCAAAATTGTTCAGAAGCAAAAAGCTACAAGTCCCGCTCATCTAATTGTAATTAATATTCATTGATATTTTGAAATTTATAGTATATTCTCTTCTTTTTATCCTAATTGATTTTCAGTTGCTTGGGGACAAGCAACAATTTAAGTTTGTTGTTGTAATGAGCGGATAATTTATACGCTTTTTGGCATTGTTTTTAGGTAGTTTTTAGTAAGTTCAAGCTACTTTTAGGGATGTTTTCATTAGTTTTTATGTTAAATTCACATTTCTGGACTTTACTATGAGTTTGTGTGTTTTTCTGTGATTTCAGGTAATTTCTGGCTGAAATTGAGGGACTTGAGCAAAACTCTGAAAAAGGCTGACAAAAGGACTGCTGATGCTGTTGGAATCTGACCTCCCTGCACTCGAAATGGATTTTCTGGAGCTACAGAACTCCAAATGGCGCACTCTCAACAGCGTTGGAAAGTAGACATTCAGAGCTTTCCAGCAATATATAATAGTTCATACTTTATTCGGAAATTGACGACGTAACTTGGCGTTGAACGCCAAGTACATGCTGCTGTCTGAAGTTAAACGCCAGAAACACGTCATGATCCGGAGTTGAACGCCCAAAACACGTTATAACTTGGAGTTCAAATCCAAGAAAAGCCTCAGCTCGTGGATAGATCAAGCTCAGCCCAAGCATACACCAAGTGGGCCCCAGAAGTGGATTTATGCATCAATTACTTACTCATGTAAACCCTAGTAGCTAGTATAGTATAAATAGGATAAGTTAGTATTGTATTAGACATCTTTTGACAGTTTAATCTTTTGACTTTGCAATCTTTTGACCATTTGGTCTTTTGATCACCTTTATGGGGGCTGGCCATTCGGCCATGCCTGAACCTTTCACTTATGTATTTTCAACAGTGGAGTTTCTGCACACCATAGATTAAGGGTGTGGAGCTCTGCTGTACCTCAAGTTTCAATACAATTACTATTACTTTCTATTCAATTCTCTTTTATTCTTATTCCAAGGTATACGTTGCACAACACTTTGATGAATGTGATGATCCGTGACACTCATCATCATTCTCACCTATGAACGTGCGTGACTGACAACCACTTCCGTTCTACTCTAGACCGGGCGCATATCTCTTAGATTCCCCAACAGAATCTTCGTGGT
Source organism: Arachis hypogaea (assembly GCF_003086295.3). Classification (NCBI taxonomy): domain Eukaryota; kingdom Viridiplantae; phylum Streptophyta; class Magnoliopsida; order Fabales; family Fabaceae; genus Arachis; species Arachis hypogaea. Next base: position 65,857,664 of record NC_092044.1, on the reverse strand, counting down.
ATAAGCTAGATAGATGGCGGCATTCATGAGGATCCGGAAAGTCTAAACCTTGTCTATGGTATTCCGAGTAGGATTATGGGATTGAATGACTGTGACGAGCTTCAAACTCCTGAAGGCTGGGCGTGATGACAAACGCAAAAGAATCAAGGGATTCTATTCCAACCTGATTGAGAACCGACAGATGATTAGCCGTGCTGTGACAGAGCATAGGACCATTTTCACTGAGAGGATGGGATGTAGCCATTGACAACGGTGATGCCCTACATACAGCTTGCCATGGAAAGGAGTAAGAAGGATTGGATGAATGTAATAAGAAAGTAGAGATTCAAGAGGAGCACAGCATCTCCATACGCCTATCTGAAATTTCCACTATTGATTTACATAAGTATTCCTATCCCTTTTATTTTCTATTTATTATTAATTTTCGAAACCCATAACCTTTTAATCTGCCTAACTGAGATTTACAAGGTGACCATAGCTTGCTTCATACCAACAATCTCTGTGGGATCGACCCTTACTCACGTAAGGTATTACTTGGATGACCCAGTACACTTGCTGGTTAAGTTGAACGGAGTTATTATCACACCAGGGATTACTAAGATCCCAATTTATCACACCATGATCTCTTTGGGGTATTTTTGATTTCACATAAATACAAAGAGACCAACTTTGAGGATCACAATTTCGTCCACCACCTCTCTCTGTGTCGCCGTTGAGCTCTTGATCTATTTGTGTCGCTGTCGAGCTCAACGACCCTTCCTCTGGTAAATAATGCTGCTTGAATTATTTTTACTTGTTTTTGTACTTTTGTTAATAATGATGATTGAGTTGCTGGTTTTACTATTTTAGTAATCTTGATTTGCTGAGTTAATAGTATTGAATTACTGATTTTGATCATTTTTTATTATCCTAAGTTGTTGAGTTGTTAATTTTTTGAAATGATGTTGCTATCTAGAATAATACTATTGCTGATTTTCTGGTTTTATAATTTGGGTATGGCTGATGTTGTAAGTGAGTGGCAAGTTCATGCAGAGGGAGAACGACATGATGGATCGGGTGAAGACATCCATGTAGAATGGTGTTCTTACTATCACTGTTCTCAAGGCAGAAGTTAAGAAACCTAATGTTGAGCCCATTCAAATCATTGGTTAAACAATATAATTTTTTTTAATCCCCCCTTCTGGTTTTCAAGCTTGTGTTTGGGTTTTGTTGTGAATTGTGATTGTCTAATATCTATGATGTTCATGTCTTAGAAATATAAATCATGTAGTAGTGTTAAGTAAGAAAGCAAGATTATTATGATATGAGATGTCATCAAGTATGTAGTGCATGAATGGAACTTTTTATGTGGCTGTGCTTTGAAAATTCTATTTATAATGAAAATTTTGAAACTAACAATTATGATTTTTGATGATTAGAGTTTTGTTTAGCTAAAAAAGGTGAAATTTTAAATTTTATTAGGATAGAAATTATTGAATTTGAATATTTAAAATTATATATTTAATTTTCAATAATTTTATTTAAAATTTATTTAAAATCGATTGAATCCCGATTAAATTTCAGTTGAATTATTAAACCAATGAACCAATTTTTTTATTGGTTCATTGACCAGTTCGGTGTTCTGGCAACTTTGCTTCTAGCATCTTAATAAAATCTAAATTTTTTTAATTAATTGTGCATTTAATTATTTTTTCATTGATCTTCCACGGCATAAATATCATCGACATCAATTCATCAACAATTTGAGTGATACAATTTATAAAGAAATAAAAAAAAAAACAAAATCAAGGACTTGGAGTACCAAAGCAGAGGGATTTTTTAAATAAATATAATATTTATCAATATATACAAACTTATGTCTGTTTTATGTTTTTACTTTATATTAGATATCTCATTCCCATTAACAACGAAATGTGTGAAGACACTCACTATTAACCTGTGAGTATTTTTTTTATTTCAATTTAGTATTCGATTAAGAATGGTTTGAATATTAGATTATAGGTTATATTTTAGAATGTTATTGTAAAAGAGTTATGGTAGCTATTATTATAGTGATGATGATGTTTATATATCTTTAAAAATATTTAAAAAATATTGTTAAAATTAATATTATATTTTTTATATTTTTGTAATATTTTTATTTTAATTTTATAAATATTACAAAAAATATTATGTTAATTTTAAAAATAATTTTTAAACATGATTAAAATTATAAAATCACCATAATTATTATTATAGTCATCCTAACATATACAAATATACATAAAAGAATTTAGAATAGTGCTATTTAATCCAGATCGGATCAACGAAGGGTGGAAGAGCTACTTCCACGAGTTATTTAATGAAGGGCATAAGACTCTTTCGAGCCTTGGTCGGTTATGCACAAGGGAAGAAGATCAAAACTTTGACTACACTACAAGAAAAAGGGCCTATCGGTACACTTTTTCTTGCCACGCTTTAAAAGCGTGGCCAAAAGTGGTCAATGGCCTTGCTTTTATGAGGATAGCCACTGATTTATGATTTGGCCACGCTTTTTTTTGCCATGCTTCAAAAGCGTGACCATAGAGGAATTTTGCCATGCTTTTATGTGGGTGGCCACTAATTTATGATTTGGCCACCCTTTTTTTGTCACACTTCAAAAGCGTGGCGATAGAGGAAAACAGGTACGCTTTTAAAGCTGGCTAGTTTGTCAGGATACGGGCACATTTTTAAAGCGTGGCTATATCCTCTAATTATTTGGGACCCTAAAGAAACGTGGCGATAAGTTCCACTTGAAATTTAATTTCACTCAAACACTTAATTTCTTTTTCAGAACATCCATCACTCAAAATAGCCCTCACTTAGAAGTGAGAACCCAAACCCTCGAATCCTCTTCATCACTCAACTAAGAACCCTAAACCTTCGTGATGCCAGGGCATCTAGGCCAGTTTCACTGACATTTTCTTTACTGTTTTAGGGTTGTTTCATGCATTTTCTTAGTGAATAAGGCAAGTTTTGGATGAAATTACACTTACACCTTGATTCAAGCAACTATTGTGAATTTTGCATGATTTCATGAGAATTTTGCTAGAATTGCATGATAAATTGATAATGCATAATCTCATGACTTTGGCTAGAGCTTTGATGCACTTTAATTGCTTGATTTCAGGACAAGGGAAGAAAGGAAGAACCACGTTAGTATTCACGTTAACCTAGTTAACATGAACACTAACGTGGAATGGTAAAAAGCTTACAACGTTAATGAGAAAAGTGACCACCAATAATTCCTGCGAAGCCATCCATAGCTCACGTTACTTGCCACATTAACTAAGTTAACGTGGTAGTTAACGTAGAAGCAAAAGAGAACTCCAACGTTAAGAGAAAACGTGAACAGCAATAACATTTTTCTCCAACGTTAGTGGTAAAAGTGAACACCACTAACGTTGGAAAACTTGGCAATGATCCACGTTAAGAGTCACGTTAACTTAGTTAACGTGAACTCTAACGTGGAAGAGAAGAACAAAAGCCAACGTTAGTGACACTCACTTTTGTCACTAACGTTGGACCAACTAGCATTGCCTACGTTAACTTTCACGTTAGGACCATTAACGTGAAAGTTAACGTGGAGTTGAGATCAAAGAGCCAACGTTAGTGACACTCACTTTTGTCACTAACGTTGGAAGATGGCATCACTACTACGTTAAGAGCCACGTTAACTTAGTTAACGTGAGTTCTAATGTAGAGAGTTTGGGGATTTGGAGCGTTAGTGACAAAAGTGAGTGTCACTAACGCTCTCGAAGGTGAGACAGACCCACGTTAAGAGTCACGTTAGCTACACTAACGTGAACTCTAACGTAGGAACAAGAGGCACCAAGCAACGTTAATGGGAAAAGTGATTTCCAATAACGTTCGTGAAGGGGTATAAGCCAACGTTATTGAGAAAAGTGAGTCCCAATAACGTTGGCCAAAAAATTGAGAAGGCAACGTTAGTTGTCACGTTAAGACCACTAACGTTGGAGTTAACGTGGGTACAGGAGGGTGGAACGTTAGTGGAAAAAGTGAATGCCACTAACGTTATCGAACACACAATGGCACTCAACGTTAATCTCACTAAATGCCCAAGCCTAATTCATATTTCTCTGCAAGTTGGGCCCACTAAAGATGAGAACTGCTTCAACTCAAGATCAAGAGCCCACATCCAAGACTTGAAGAACTCACTAGAAGATCAAGAGGAGTAGTATATATAGGAGTAGTTTTGAACTATAGAGAAGCTTGGCACTTTTGGGAACTACTCTCTGTATATTTACTTTTCTGCCATTTTTCATTTCTAGAGCTATGAACAACTAAACCCCTTTCATTGGGTTAGGGAGCTCTGTTGTAATTTTATGGATCAATTATAGTTTTCATTCTTCTTCTTCTTTCTTTTCTCTTGATCTTACTAGAAAGCTTTCGATCTTAATTCAATTGGTTAGTTGTCTTGGAAAAGAAACTCTCCATAATTGGATATCCTTTGAGCCTTGGAAAAGGGATGAGGAGATCATGCTAGAAATGCTTTCTCATGTTGGACCAAATTGGGGTTTGGGCGAATATAGTGACATGTAATCCTCCCAACACTTTGATTTCAAAATACATGTGGTATAATCGGTGACCACACTTCATCTCTTCCCATGAGCAATTAAATCAAGGAATTGGGCAATTGTTCAAGCTTAGAGAGATTGGATTGCCAAGGAATTGGGATCCAATCACTTAAGATTGCCACGGAGATCAATGAATGCATTGATTGAGGAAGAGATGAGAATGAACTTGATCCGGAGAATGCAACATCTCCTGAACCCAATGATTTCCCCATCTCTGATCTTACCCATTCTCTTTACTTTCTGCCATATATTTTCATGCTCATTACCCCAAATCCCCATTTAAGATTTTGCACTTTAATTTCTATTATTTACTTCCAGTCATTTAAATTTCTATAAGTTCCCAATCTAAATTCTGTTTAGCTCAACTAGCATATTCTTCTAACTAAAGTTGCTTGACCAATCAATCCTTGTGGGATTCGACCTCACTCTATTGTGAGTTTTACTTGACGACAATTTGGTATACTTGCCAAAGGGAAATTTGTTTAGAGACAAGTTTTCATGCATCAAGTTTATGGCGCCGTTGCCAGGGATTGATTTTGAATCAACAATGATTAAGTTTGAAGATCACTAGATTGAGCATTTTTCTTTTTGTTTATTTGATTCAGTCTATTTCCTTCAGTTCGTTTTAATTTCTTCCCCACCCCCTTTAGCCTCTCTGTTTTTCGTTCTTTCCTTCTTTGTTAATTACAATTCTGCTTACTAACCCGCTAACTGTTTGATAAATTGCATCACTCACACTAACAATTACTCTAACAAGAATAATTTCTTCATTTTATCTCTTGTTGTGCAATCTGTCTGTTGTATGACAGGGAGAAGAGAAGGAGTTTCAACATCCTTCGATTTAGAACCTGAAAGGACCCTTTGGAGACTAAGAAGGGAAGCAAGAGGGAAAAGAATTATTAGTGCTGAGGAGGAGGAAGAGTACTTTAAACCCAACATGTAAGAGAATTTGGAGAACAATCATGAAGAAGAAGCTCACAACCATGCTAGAGAAGGCCATGCAAACCGTGCTGGGCAAGAAAGGAGATTTCTAGGCTCCTATATCAATCCTAATCCAGGAAACTGTGGAAGTAGCATTCAAAAGTCCACCATACATGCCAACAATTTCGAACTAAAACCCCAGCTCATCACCCTTATTCAGAACAATTGTTCATTTGGAGGAAGTGCTCAAGAAGACCCCAATCAACATCTAACCACCTTTTTGAAAATTTGTGACACTGTGAAGTCTAATGGAGTCCATCCAGATGTCTATAGGCTGCTCTTGTTCCCTTTTTCACTCAGGGACAAGGCATCCAAATGGCTTAAATCCTTCCCAAAGGAGAGCTTAACAAATTGGGAAGATGTGGTGAACAAATTTTTGGCAAGATTTTACCCTCCTCAAAGAATCAACAGGCTGAGAGCTAAGGTGCAAACTTTCAGGCAACAAGATGGTGAGACTCTCTATGAAGCATGGGAGAGGTTTAAAGACTTAACAAGAAGATGCCCACCAGATATGTTCAATGGATGGGTTCAACTTCACATTTTCTATGAAGGTCTTTCTTATGAGTCAAAGAAGGCTGTAGATCATTCATCAGGAGGCTCTCTAAACAAGAAGAAAACCATTGAAGAAGCCATAGATGTCATTGAGACAATTGCTGAGAATGACTACTTCTATGCCTTCGAAAGAAGTAACACCAGAGGAGTAATAGAGCTGAACCACATGGATGCATTGTTAGCTCAAAATAAGATGATCACCAAGCAGCTAGTAGATCTCACCAAGAAGGTGGAGGAAAACCAAGTTGCAGTAGCCATCACTTCATCGTCAGCTCAAGAAAGAGCGAACATAAGAGAAGAATGTGACTGGGAGCAAGCCAACTATGTTGGAAACTCACATAGACAAGTCCATGATCCATACTCCAAAACTTACAACTCTGGATGGAGAAATCACCCCAACTTTGGGTGGGGAAACCAACAAGACCAAGGGCAAGATCAGAGACGCCACAACCTCAATTCCAACAACAATGCAACTCATCAACACACTTCACAGAGATCCTACCAACATCCATCTAACCAATCTTCTCAACCACCTAATCTCAACCCACCATCATTAACAGATGATAGGCCCTCAAAGATTGAGGCTCTACTTGAAAACTTATGTAGAGAAGTTCAAGACAACAAGGTGTTTAAGGAAGAAGTGCTAGCCAATATCAAGAACCAAAGAGAAAACATCAAGAGATTGGAGTCCCAAGTGGGGTATCTATCTCAACAAATTCCCAAACCCACTGATGGATTCCCCAGTGATACAGAGAAGAATCCAAGAGGAGAAACAAAGAAGGTGAGATGGGAAGAATGTAAAATGATAACCACAAGTGATGAGGGGAGTATAAATGGAGTAGAACACCTCCAAGATGATCAAAAGGAAAGCCAGGAGGAAAGAAGCTATACACCCAACCTACATCCAAGGAAAAGCTGAAGAAGAAGGAGGTATTGAACCCATATGTACCTTTTCCCCACAGGCTTAAAGGTGGTGTAGCAAGGAGAATGTATTCAAGGTTCCTTGATATGTTTGCATCTCTTGATGTAAATATACCATTCATTAGAGCCCTCCAGCAAATGCCTTTCTACATCAAGTATATAAAGGAGCTACTAGCCAGAAAAAGTCCATTGAAGGGTGGACAAACAATAAAGATGAACAGGAATTGCAGTGCTCTCATTCAACCAGGGCCACCCACAAAGAAGGAGGATCCAGGGAGTTTCCACATTCCTTGTGCCATATGAGAAACAATGATTGACAAAGGGCTTTGTGACTTGGGAGCAAGCATCAACTTAATGCCTCTCTCCGTCATGAAGAAGCTCCAAATCAATGAACTAACTCCTACTGATGTAATTATCAAATTGGCTGACAAAACTCAAAAACAAGCAATAGGAGTAGTTGAAAATGTTCTGGTGAAGGTTGGCAGCTACTATCTTCCCACAGATTTTGTTGTTCTGGAAATGGATGAGAATCCTATTTACCCCATCATTTTGGGAAGACCATTCCTAGCCACAGCCAGAGCACTCATAGATGTAGAGCGAGGAGAGTTAGTACGAAGAATACATGATGAACAGCTCACTTTCAATGTTTTCAACCTCTCACAAGAAGCAAGTCAAGAAAACAAAGAATCAAGAGAAGAGCAGAATGAAGCACTGATGCAAGAAACAAGCAGTGAAACACAAACAACACAACTGGAAATTCCATGGGTTGGAAAGCCATATATTTAGGAAGAACCACATTCAAAGTTGATCCAAAGGGAACCAGAACCACCAGAGTCATGCAAAGTCAACAACAAGGATCCCTTAGAGAAAGAATCTATAGAAAGCAAGACAGCATCAAGAGAAACAAGGAAGAAAGTACCCAGAAGATGGAGAAACAAGAAGACCCCTACAGAGGATTTCTCCCCAGGAGATGAACTTCTCAACAAATCCACTGGAGACAAACACACTGCAAGAGGGGAGGATTTCAAGCACCACCAACCACCCTGACAAGGGTCAACCGTCAAGCTAATGACGTTAAAGAAGCGCTTCATGGGAGGCAACCCATGATTCTTATCCATTCTTTTAAATTCTTTAGTGTTAGTTAATAAAGTAAGATCATGAATTTCAAAACAACTTTGACAAACATTTAACAAAATTCTTATATGCAACATATAGTGAACAACAAGTTTGGTGTTCAAGGCACATCAAGATGGCATGAACACAAATTATGTCATTTTGGACTAAGAATCTTGATTTAAATCCTTGAACACCACATGATCACAAACTAAGTTTGGTGTTACCAATGTGCATATATGAGCATTAAGGGAGTCAGTTGTTTTGTCTTCATGAAGATCATATCGAAAATTTTTTTTTCGATAGCTAATTCATATTTTAAATCTTCCCACCAAAATTTCAATTAACTTTTTGTATTCCTTTTGTCATATATAGGAAATGAAAAAGGGGGATTGGAGTAGATTGATGGAACAACTAATGGAAGGAGTTGGCCACTTTAGTCAAGGGGGTTATACACTTGTCTTCAAGGAGATCCCCTTGAAAAATGTTGTCATGAAAGGATGAAAAAGGGTCATCTTGGAAACCGAAGCAATCAGTTCATAAATATGATGATCCTTGTGCTCACCTTGTACCAAACCCCAACCGTCCACTATCAAGGCTGTGCCATTGATCTACACCATTCAACTATCACCACCAGCCTATATAAGGAACCCTCACCACTCTAGCCCCCTCTCAAATATTCATCCAACTCACCTCTTTTCCTTCTCTCAAAACACATTCCTCTAAGAAACATTCTGCCCCAGCCCAACCGAACTCTATCTTCAAACTCCTAGCCCTTACTATCTTCGTAATTCAATTCTCACTCATGGCATCATCAAGCTCCAAGAAGCAAAAGAGGAAGGAACCAATGGAGAGCAATCCCTTTGATGGAAGGAGATTCAAAATAGCCTTCCATGAGCTCGAATTTGAAAGAATAAAGGACAAAAAGATACTGCTTGAGTCAACATTCCAGTTCAACGAAGATGAATTTCCACAAATTCGAGAGAAGATTGAGCAAAGAGGTTGGCAAAGGCTCACCAATCCGAAAATAAGAATTAATGCAAACCTCATCAAGGAATTCCATGCAAATGTGGTTAGAGAAGATAAGACCATGAACCCCACCTTCAAGAGTTACGTAAGAGGAACAGAGGTGGATTTCAGCCCTGATGCCATAAAAAGGGTTCTCCAGCTAAAATCACCACGTTTTGTTGAGCTCGGCTATCAAGAAAGAATAAATAATGGCCCCAATGATGATGAAGTGGAAGAAATTGCGGGCGACATATGTTTTTTGGGGTCTGACTGGGAAAGGTATTCGGATAGGAGGCCCCGGTTCATCAAAAGAGGGGACCTCACCTCGGAAGCCAAGGGATGGTTTGAGCTCGTGAGACGATCCATCCTCCCAGCTGCAAATAATTCTGAGGTCAACATCGCTAGAGCCACTATGGTACATTGCTTAATAAAGGGTGGGGGTATCAATGTGCACGAAATCATACCTGAGGGAATTCAAGAGTCAGCAGAGAAGAGTGATTCGGGAGCTAGACTTTGGTACCCCAGCACCATTTTCAGATTATGCACGAAAGCCAAGGTGGTCTTCCAAGACAGTAATCCAGTGTGGATAGGTCTTGGGAGGTCACTTACACTTCAACGCATAATGCATTTGACACCAACTCAACAGCAGAAAAGACCCCATCTAAGGAAGAGGACATCAGGAAAAAAGCCTCTCTAAGAAGAACCCCAACCGACAGAATATCATCAAGAAGGATATTATGACCCAACCAACATCAATTTGGGTCACATTCGAAGAGTCATTGACAATTTATCAAGGATATACATGGAAGGACAAGAACAACAGTTGCAATTTCAATCTCAAAAAATGGATCGTCAAGAGGAAATGCTAACAAATGGGATGAATCAACAAGGGGAATGGCAGAAACAGCTAATAGAGCAACAACAAGAGCACTACTCTCAGCTCCCTCAAGCCATCAATCAAGTGTTTGAAAGGCAAAAAAGCCAGGATAAATGCCTCCAAGAACTCAATCAACGCCAGATGGCTCAAATGAAAGCATTCAACGAATTCAATGTGCTCAATGAAGGAAGGCAACTGCATCGAGAAGAGTTCAGCATAAACACTCAGGCAAAGTTAAACTATATGACTGAGCATATGCATAACTTGCACCCTGACATCCCAAGTTATGAGGCAGTTCGCAAGAACTTAACAGAGCAAGAAGAGGGAAAGGTGAAACAGCAAAAGGAAGCGTTAAAGAAGAAGATGGAGGATGCTGGTTTCTGGAAAAAGCTGATAGGGAAGTGCAAGGGGAATGGAGATTCAAGCAGTCAAGGAAGATCCCAAGACAAACGAACATGATCATTAAAGGTGGTGAAGTTCCTCCTTAGTTTTACTTTTTTTTCTTTTTCAAAGCTTTAAATAAGGAAAATCATGTATGAAATAGAACATGCTTCCATGAGTAGTTTAGGATTTTTAATTCTGCATTTAAGTTTTATTGCTTAGGTCTATGTTTATTGAGCTTAATGTCCTTGGTACACTTTCATCTTTCTTACTTGTATGCTTATCCTTTAAGTTAATCAAAAAGAAAATGTTATGAAAAGAACAAGAGTGGAGTTATTTTGTGAAGTGCATTCTGAATGTTTGTGGTAGGATGATTAGTAAACTAAGTTGGTTCACCAAACAAGGAAAGAAAGCAACTATCTAATCTAAGTCCTATGTTTGAGACACATCCTTTGAGACCAACTAAACAATAAGATCCCAATAAGAAAAGAGAAAGATCAATAAAAGTGAAAAAGAAAGAAACACAATAAGAAACAATGCTAGGCACCAAGGGTTTCAAAATTGAGGCATGTGTCTGTGGTGTTTATGTGCATGGGATATACTTGGATGAATAAGCTCTTAGGGGTGCCTTATCACTTGATAACTTGGATTAACTAATCCGGGATTATCAGCTGAAAGTCCACCATTAAGAGTAATCTTTGCTACAGAACACTTAGTAACCCAAAGAGGTGCTGGACACCAAGGTCTCAAGAAAGGAAAAATAACAAACCATGTGCCTGTGGTGTGTATGTATGAGGGAAAGAGACTTGAGGGAGTAAGTCCTTAGGGGTGTCTTAACACCTAGCACCTTGAACCAACTGGTTTGGGAGTGTTGGCTGAAAGCTTATCATAAAGAGTCGCCCTCTTACAGGGCACTTAGCCAAAAAGAAAAATAAACCTTGAAAAATAAGGAAGGATCAATAAGAAAGAAGTCTCAAAGGATGCAATCAAGAAAGTGACCAAGGAATTGATAAAGGCTTGAAACCTAAAAGGGAGGAACCTAAGTTGCTATGCATGAAACCCCCATAAACCAAGAATTATACTTCTATTTTATCTTCTTGTTCTTTCATTTCATTCTTCTTATGCTTTAGTACTTGCTTAGGGACAAGCAAGCTCTAAGTTTGGTGTTGTGATGCCAGGGCATCTAGGCCAGTTTTACTGACCTTTTCTTTACTGTTTTAGGGTAGTTTCATGCATTTTCTTAGTGAATAAGGCAAGTTTTGGATGAAATTACACTTACACCTTGATTCAAGCAACTATTGTGAATTTTGCATGATTTCATGAGAATTTTGCTAGAATTGCATGATAAATTGATAATGCATAATCTCATGACTTTGGCTAGAGCTTTGATGCACTTTAATTCGTTGATTTCAGGACAAGGGAAGCAAGGAAGAACCATGTTAGTATTCACGTTAACCTAGTTAACATGAACACTAACGTGGAATGGTAAAAAGCTTGCAATGTTAATGAGAAAAGTGACCACCAATAACGCCTGCGAAGCCATCCATAGCTCACATTACTTGCCACGTTAACTAAGTTAACGTGGTAGTTAACGTAGAAGCAAAAGAGAACTCCAACGTTAAGAGAAAACGTGAAAACCAATAACATTTTTCTCCAACGTTAGTGGTAAAAGTGAACAACACTAACGTTGGAAAACTTGGCAATGATCCACGTTAAGAGTCACGTTAACTTAGTTAACGTGAACTCTAATGTGGAAGAGAAGAACAAAAGCCAACGATAGTGACACTCACTTTTGTCACTAATGTTGGACCAACTAGCATTGCCTACGTTAACTTTCACGTTAAGACCAATAACGTGAAAGTTAACGTGGAGTTGAGATCAAAGAGCCAATGTTAGTGACACTCACTTTTGTCACTAACGTTGGAAGATGGCATCACTACTACGTTAAGAGCCACGTTAACTTAGTTAACGTGAGTTCTAACGTAGAGAGTTTGGGCATTTGGAGCGTTAGTGACAAAGGTGAGTGTCACTAACGCTCTCGAAGGTGAGACACACCCACATTAAGAGTCACGTTAGCTACACTAACATGAACTATAACGTAGGAACAAGAGGCACCAAGCAACGTTAATGGGAAAAGTGATTCCCAATAATGTTTGCGAAGGGGTATAAGCCAACGTTATTGGGAAAAGTGAGTCCCAATAACGTTGGCCAAAAAATTGAAAAGGCAACGTTAGTGGTCACGTTAAGACCACTAACTTTGGAGTTAACGTGGGTACATGAGGGTGGAACGTTAGTGGAAAAAGTGAATGCCACTAACGTTCTCGAACCCACAATGGCACTCAACGTTAATCTCACTAAATGCCCAAGCCTAATTTATATTTCTCTGCAAGCTGGGCCCACTAAAGATGAGAACTGCTTCAACTCAAGATCCAGAGCCCACATCCAAGACTTGAAGAACTCACTAGAAGATCAAGAGGAGTAGTATATATAGGAGTAGTTTTGAACTATAGAGAAGCTTGACACTTTTGGGAACTACTCTCTGTATATTTACTTTTCTGCCATTTTTCATTTCTAGAGCTATGAACAACTAAACCCCTTTCATTGGGTTAGGGAGCTCTATTGTAATTTGATGGATCAATTATAGTTTTCATTCTTCTTCTTCTTTCTTTTCTCTTGATCTTACTAGAAAGCTTTCGATCTTAATTCAATTGGTTAGTTGTCTTGGAAAAGAAACTCTCCATAATTGGATCTCCTTTGAGCCTTGGAAAAGGGATGAGGAGATCATGCTAGAAATGCTTTCTCATGTTGGACCAAATTGGGGTTTGGGCGGATATAGTGACATGTAATCCTCCCAACACTTTGATTTGGAAATACATGTGGTATAATCAGTGACCACACTTCATCTCTTCCCATGAGCAATTAAATCAAGGAATTGGGCAATTGTTCAAGCTTAGAGAGATTGGATTGCCAAGGAATTGGGATCCAATCACTTAAGATTGCCAAGGAGATCAATGAATGCATTGATTGAGGAAGAGATGAGAATGAACTTGATCCGGAGAATGCAACATCTCCTGAACCCAATGATTTCCCCATCTCTGATCTTACCCATTCTCTTTACTTTCTGCCATTTATTTTCATGCTCATTACCCCAAATCCCCATTTAAGATTATGCACTTTAATTTCTGTTATTTACTTCTAGTCATTTAAATTTCTGCAAGTTCCCAATCTAAATTCTGTTTAGCTCAACTAGTATATTCTTCTAACTAAAGTTGCTTGACCAATTAATCCTTGTGGGATTTGACCTCACTCTATTGTGAGTTTTACTTGACGACAATTCGGTATACTTACCGAAGGAAAATTTGTTGAGAGACAAGTTTTTATGCATCACTTCGCAGCCCTCTTATCTCATAGTGACAACTCCCAATAGCATGGGTTTGAATTTTCACACTAAAAATAGAATTTGTCCGTTGCAAGTATAATCCAAACCCAACAATTGAGCATAAATCAAATGTAATATTCAAATCAATTATAAACCAAGATTAGGAGTAATTCAACCTTGGGTCGTTCTCCCTAGGAATGCAATTGAAAGTGTTACACTCTTAGTTCTGGAAGCAAAAAGGGGTGGTTTCCAAATCAAAGAATGAAAGATTAAAAGAACTAAAAAAATAAAAAGAACTAAGCAGTGATCAAAATTGGAATTAATGCATGTAAAAAGGGAAGCAAGATCAAAATTTAGTGAAAATAATATAAATGCAAAGAGAACCTTGACTTGGGAGTGAGGATCCATGGAATCTTATCATCGCCATAATCACAACTATGGTAATTATAATGAGTCAATCTCACTTAGTCAACCCCTATCATCGAGGAATAAGTCAAGCAAGCATAATTGAGCTTAATCCATAAGTCCTATCCAACTTACCAAACTAGTTGATAAAAGGCTAGTTTTAATGGAAACAAGAGTCAACTAAATGCCCAAGAATTACCACTAAATATCAGACATTATGACTTTAGTATCCTAGAAACTCAAATCCCAAGCCATGGTGTGAAAATTTACTCAAAGTCTAAAGTTGGCATTTTCACAAACACCTTATGTGCATAAAAGTAAAACATGGAAAATTACAAGGAAAAATAGAAAACTATAACCAACTAATCTCAAAATCAACAATAAACAACCAATCAAACATAAAGAAAGCATGAAACATTAAATTCATCAATCAAAACTTTAAGAACTCAAAATTGCATATATAAACAAAGTACTTGAACCAAAGGAAAAATTAAAAGCAAAAGTGATGTAATTAAAGAGAAGATTAAGAGTACTTACAATAAAAGGAGCAAAAATTCAAGAACAAAGCTTGCTATAAAATGCTACATGAAAACTACATAAAACCCTAAGAGAGAATTTCTACACTACTCCTACTCCTACTGATGCACGAAAACTTGTCTCTCAACAAATTTTCCTTCGGCAAGTATACCGAATTGTCGTCAAGTAAAAACTCACAATAGAGTAAGGTCGAATCCCATAGGGATTGATTGGTCACGCAACTTTAATTGGAGGAATGTTCTAGTTGAGCTAAGCAGAAGTTGAGTTGATAATTGCAGAAAATTAAATGGCGGGAAAGCAAATGACAAAAAATGTAAATGCTGGAAATAAATGGTGGAATGTAAATTGCAGAAAGTAAATTGCAGAATCTTAAATGGGGATTTGGAGAGATGAACATAAAAGTAAATGACAAAAGGTAAAGAGAATGGGTAAGATCAGAAATGGGGGATTCATTGGGCTTAGGAGATGTTGCATTCTCCGGATCAAGTTCATTCTCATCTCTTCCTCAATCAATGCATTCATTGATCTCCTTGGCAATCTTAGGTGATTGGATCCCTATTCCTTGGCAACCCAATCTCTCTAAGCTTGAACAATTTCCCAATTCCTTGATTTAATTGCTCATGGGAAGAGATGAAGTATGGTCACTGATTATACCACATGTATTTCCAAATCAAAGTGTTGGTAGGATTATATATCACTATATCCATCCAAACCCCAATTTGGTCCAACATGAGAAAGCAATTCTAGCATGATCTCCTCATCCCTTTTCCAAGGCTCAAAGGAGATCCAATTATAGAGAGTTTTGTTTTCCAAGACAACTAACCAATTAATTTAAGATCGAAAGCTTTCTAGTAAATCAAGAGAAAAGAAAGAAGAAGAAGAATGAAAACTATAATTGATCCATCAAATTACAACAGAGCTCCCTAACCTAATGAAAAGGGGTTTAGTTGTTCATAGCTCTAAAAATGGAAGATGATAGAGAAGAGTGCATTCTCCAGTAAACTAGAATTTGCAGGAAAAGTAAATATACAAAATGTGGTTCCCAATAATGCCAAGCCTCCTTCTAGTTCAAAACTACTTCCTATATATACACTACTCTTCTAATCTTCTAGTTAGCTCTTCAAGTCTTGGCTATGGGCCCTTGATCTTTAGTTGAAGCAGTTACAGTCTTCAGTGGGCTCAGCTTTGCTTGTAGAAAGAATGTGAGTCAGGCATGGTAGGACGTTAGTTAGGACGTTAGTGGCGTTAACGTTAGGTGTAAACTTGGGTTCGAAAGCGTTAGTGACGATAACTTTGTCACTAACATTCCAAACCAATTGATCCACGTTAACTTCAACGTTAATGGTACTAACATGACCACTAACGTAGCCTCTTAGCCCTATGCAAACGTTATTGGTACTCACTTTTACCAATAACGCTGCTCCTTGTCCCTCTTTTCCACGTTAATGATCCACGTTAGTGTAACTAACGTGGCCCTTAACGTGGGCATGCCAAAGCTCGAGGGCGTTAGTGACACTTACCTTTGTCACTAACGCTTCAAACGCCCCTTCTTCCCACGTTAGTGCTTCACGTTAATGGCATTATTGTGACCACTAACGTGGGTGTGCTTGCCATCTCCAACGTTAGTGACAGATGAGCGGATAATTTATACGCTTTTTGCATTGTTTTTAGGTAGTTTTTAGTAAGTTCAAGCTACTTTTAGGGATGTTTTCATTATTTTTATGTTAAATTCACATTTCTGGACTTTACTATGAGTTTTTGTGTTTTTCTGTGATTTCAGGTACTTTCTGGCTGAAATTGAGGGACTTGAGCAAAACTCTGATAGGAGGCTAACAAAGGACTGCTGATGCTGTTGGAATCTGACCTCCCTGCACTCGAAATGGATTTTCTTGAGCTAAAGAACTCTAAATGGCGCGTTCTCAACGGATTTGGAAAGTAGACATCCAGAGCTTTCCAGCAATATATAATAGTCCATACTTTATTCGGGAATTGACGATGTAAACTGGCGCTCAACGCCAGTTCCATGTTGCTGTCTGGAGTAAAACGCCAGAAACACGTCACGACCCGGAGTTGAACGCCCAAAACATGTTACAACTTGGCGTTCAACTCCAAAAGAAGCCTCAGCTCGTGGATAGATCAAGCTCAGCCCAAACACACACCAAGTGGGCCCGAAAAGTGGATTTATGCATCAATTACTTACTCATGTAAACCCTAGTAGCTAGTCTAGTATAAATAGGATAATTTACTATTGTATTAGACATCTTTGGTCTCAGTTTTATTTTATTATTCATCTGAGGAGACTATTGATCACATTTTGGGGGGGCTGGCCATTCGGCCATGCCTGAACCTTTCACTTATGTATTTTCAACGGTGGAGTTTCTAGACACCATAGATTAAGGGTGTAGAGCTCTGCTGTACCTCAGGTTTCAATGCAATTACTATTATTTTCTATCCAATTCGAGTTATTCCTGTTTTAAGATATTTGTTGCACTTCAACTTGATGAATGTGATGATCCGTGACACTCATCATCATTCTCACCTATGAACGCGCGTGACTGACAACCACTTCCGTTCTACCTTAGACTGGGCGCATATCTCTTGGATTCCTTAATCAGAATCTTCGTGGTATAAGCTAGAATTGATGGCGGCATTCATGGGAATCCGGAAGGTCTAACCTTGTCTGTGGTATTCCGAGTAGGATTCCGGAATTGAATGACTGTGACGAGCTTCAAACTCCTGAAGGATGGGCGTTAGTGACAGACGCAAAATAATCAAGGGATTCTACTCCAACCTGATTGAGAACCGACAGATGATTAGCCGTGCTGTGACAGAGCATTTGGACCTTTTTCACTGAGAGGATGGGATATAGCCATTGACAACGGTGATGCCCTACATACAGCTTGCCATAGAAGGGAGTGATAAAATTGGATAAAAGCAGTTGGAAAGCAGAGATTTAGGAGGAGCACAGCATCTCCATACGCCTATCTGAAATCCCCATCATTGGATTACATGAGTAACTTTATCTTTATTTTATGTTTATTATTTATTAATTTTCGAAAATCCATAATCAATTACTATCCGCCTGACTGAGATTTACAAGATGACCATAACTTGCTTCATACCAACAATCTCTGTGGAATCGACCCTTACTCACGTAAGGTTTATTACTTGGACGACCCAGTATACTTGCTGGTTAGTTGAACGGAGTTGTGACCACACATAGTAAAGAGCTATTATCTCGAATTAAATTTCATACAAGTACAAAGAGTACGAATCACAATTTCGTCCACCAAGTTTTTGGCGCCATTGCCGGGGATTGTTCGAGTATGGACAACTGACGGTTCATCTTGTTGCTCAGATTAGGTAATTTTCTTTTTATTTTCTTTTCAAAAAAAGTTTTCAAAAATCTTTCAAAAATTTTTCTTTATTGTCGTTTTCTTAAAATATAATTTTCGAAAAAAAATAAAGAAAATACCAAAAAAATAATAAAATCATAAAAACCAAAAATATTTTGTGTTTCTTGTTTGAGTCTTGAGTCAACTTTTAAGTTTGGTGTCAATTGCATGTTTTAAAAAAAAATTATTATGCATTTTTCGAAAATTCATGCATTCATGGTGTTCATCATGATCTTCAAGTTGTTCTTGGTAAGTCTTCTTGTTTGATCTTGATGTTTTCTTGTTTTGCATCTTTTGTTGTTTTTCATATGCATTTTTCATTTGTTAGAATCCATGCATTAAAGATTTCTAAGTTTGGTGTCTTGCATGTTTTCTTTGCATCAAAAATTTTTCAAAATTATGTTCTTGATGTTCATCATGATCTTTAAAGTGTTCTTGGTGTTCATCTTGACATTCATAGTGTTCTTGCATGCATCTTGTGTTTTAATCCAAAATTTTTATGTTTTGGGTCATGTTTGTGTTTTTCTCTCTCCTCATTAAAAATTCAAAAATAAAAAAATATCTTTTCCTTATTTCCCTCCAAATTTTCGAAATTTTGGGTTGACTTGGTCAAAAAATTTTAAAATTAGTTGTTTCTTACAAGTCAAGTCAAATTTTCAATTTTAAAAATCTTATCTTTTTAAAATCTTTTTCAAAAATCATATCTGTTTCATTTTTTTATTATTTTCGAAAAATTCCAAATATCTTTTTCAAAATATTTTCAAAATTTTTTTCTTATCTTTATATCAAATTTTTGAAACTACACTAACAAGTAATATGATTGATTCAAAAATTTGAAGTTTGTTACTTTCTTGTTAAGAAAGGTTCAATCTTTAAAATCTAGAATCCTATCCTTTTAAGTTTCTTGTTAGTTAAGTAATTAATTTTAATTTTAAAATTAAATCTTTTTCAACCATATCTTATCTATCTTATCTTTTTATCTTATCTTTTTCAAAATTTTATCTTTTTCAAATTTGATTTCAAAATATCTTATCTTATCTTGTCTTCTTATCTTTTCAAATTTGATTTTAATATCTTTTTAAACTAACTATTTGACTTTTTGTTTGTTTCTTATCTTTTTCAAAACCAACTAACTACCTATCCCTCTCAAAATTTCGAAAATACCTCTCTCTTTTTCAAAAATTCTTTTTAATTGTTTTAAATTTTAATTTTAATTATATCTTATCTTTAATTTTCGAAAATCACTAACCACTTTTTCAAAATTATTTTTGAAATTCTCTATCTCTCCTTCTATCTATTTATTTGTTTATTCACTAACACTTCTCTTCATCTCAGATCACTACCTCTATCCTTACCCATTCTTCTTCACTACTCTGCCCTTTCTTCTTCTACTAACATAAAGGAATCTCTATACTTTGACATAAAGGATTTCTGTTTCTTTTCTTGTTCTCTTCTTCCCTATATAAGCAGGAACAAGGAAAAAGACACTCTTGTTGAAGCTGATCCAGAACCTGAAAGGACTCTGAAGAGGAAACTAAGAGAAGCTAAACTACAACAATTCAGAGGCAACCTTTCTGAAATTTTCGAACAAAAGAAGGAAATGGCAGCCGAACCCAACAACAATAATGTAAGGAGAATGCTTAGTGACTTCACAAAACCAACGTCCAAATTTGATGGAAGAAGCATCTCCATTCATGCCATTGGAGCCAACAATTTTGAGCTTAAGCCTCAACTAGTTGCTTTAATGCAACAGAACTGCAAGTTTTATGGACTTCCATCTGAAGATCCTTACCAGTTTTTAACTGAGTTCTTGCAGATTTGTGAGACTGTTAAGACGAATGGAGTAGATCCTGAAGTCTACAGGCTCATGTTTTTCCCTTTTGCTGTAAGAGACAGAGCTAGAACATGGTTGGACTCACAACCTAAAGATAGCCTGGACTCTTGGGATAAGCTGGTCACGGCCTTCTTGAATAAATTCTTTCCTCCTCAAAAGCTGAGCAAGCTTAGAGTGGATCTTCAGACCTTCAAGTAAAAAGATGGTGAATCCCTCTATGAAGCTTGGGAAAGATACAAGCAGATGACCAAAAAGTGTCATTCTGACATGTTTTCAGAATGGACCATATTAGATATATTCTATTATGGTCTATCTGAATTTTCCAAGATGTCATTGGACCATTCTGCAGGTGGATCTATTCACCTAAAGAAAACGCCTGAAGAGGCTCAAGAACTTATTGACATGGTTGTAAATAACAAATTCATGTACACTTCTGAGAGGAATTCCTGAATAGTGGGATGCCTCAGAGGAAGGGAGTTCTTGAATTTGATACTCTGAATGCCATATTGGCTCAGAACAAAGTGTTGACTTAGCAAGTCAACATGATCTCTCAAAGTCTGAATGGATGGCAAAATGCATCCAACAGTACTAAAGAGGCAGCTTCTGAAGAAGCTTATGATCCTGAAAATCCTGCAATGGCAGAGGTTAATTATATGGGTGAACCTTATGGAAACACCTATAACTCATCATGGAGAAATCATCCAAATTTCTCATGGAAGGATCAACAAAAGCCTCAACAAGGCTTTAACAATGGTGGAAGAAATAGGCTCAGTAATAACAAGCCTTTTCCATCATCTTCTCAGCAACAGACAGAAAATTTTGAACAGAGCCCCTCTAATTTAGCAAACTTAGTCTCTGATCTGTCTAAGGCCACCTTAAGTTTCATGAGTGAAACAAGGTCCTCCATCAGAAATTTGGAGGCATAAGTGGGCCAGCTGAGTAAGAAAGTCATTGAAACTCCTCCCAGTATTCTCCCAAGCAATACAGAAGAGAATCCAAAAGGAGAGTGCAAGGCCATTGATGTAATCAATATGGCCGAATGCACAAGGGAGGAGAATGACAAAAATCCTAGTGAGAAAGACCTCCTGAGTCTTCTCTCAAACAAGAAGGAGTTTCCCATTGAGGACATAAAGGAATCTGAGGCTTATATAGGGACCATAGAGATTCCACTAAATCTCCTTCTGCCATTCATGAGCTCTGAAAACTATTCCTCCTCAGAAGAGGATGAAGATGTAACTGGAGAGCAAGTTGCTTAATATCTAGGAGCTACCATGAAGCTGAATGCCAAGTTGTTTGGTAATGAGACTTGGGAAAGTGAATCCCCTTTGCTCATTAGTGAACTAGATACATGGATTCAGAAAACTCTACCTCAAAATAGACAAGATCCTGGTAAATTCTTAATACCCTGTACCATAGGCACCATGACCTTTAACAAGGCTCTGTGTGACCTGGGGTCAGGCATAAATCTTATACCACTCTCTGTAATGGAGAAACTGGGGATCATTGAGGTACAGCCTGCCTTATTCTCACTTCAATTGATAGACAAGTCAGTAAGACAAGCTTATGGATTAGTAGAGGACGTGTTAGTAAAGGTTGAAGGCCTTTACATCCCTGTTGATTTCATAATCTTAGACACTAGGAAGGAAGAAGATGAATGCATCATCCTTGGAAGACCCTTCCTAGCCACAGCAGAAGCTGTGATTGATGTTAGCAGAGGAGAATTAGTCCTTCAATTGAATGGGGACAACCTTGTGTTTAAAGCTCAATGACCTTCCTCTGCAACCATAGAGAGGAAGCATGAAAAGCTTCTCTCAGTACAGAGTCAAAAGAGCCCCCACAGTCAAACTCTAAGTTTGGTGTTGGGAGGCCACAACCAAACTCTAAGTTTGGTGTTGAGAAGCCCCCTCATTCAAACTCTAAGTTTGGTGTTGGGAGGCCCTCATCATGCTCTGAATATCTGTGAGGCTCCATGAGAGCCCACTGTCAAGCTAATGACACTAAAGAAGTGCTTGTTGGGAGGTAACCCAATTTTTATATATCTAATGTTAATTTTATTTTATTGTTATTTTGTGTTTTATTAGGTTCATGATCATGTGAAGTCACGAAAAAAATACTAAAATTAAAAACAGAATCAAAAATAGCAGAAGAAAAATCACACCCTGGAGGAAGGACTTATTGGCGTTTAAACGCCAGTAAGGTGCATATGGCTGGCGTTCAACGCCAGAACAGAGCATGTTTCTGGCGTTGAATGCCAGAAACAAGCAACATCCTGGCGTTTGAATGCCAGGAATATGCCTTGAGGAAAGCTGGCGCTGAACGCCAGTAACAAGCATGGAACTGGCGTTCAACGCTAGAAACATGCTACACATGGGCGTTGAACGCCCAGAGTGTGCATCACTTCGGCGTTTAAACGCCAGAATAGTGTGCAAAGGCATTTTACATGCCTAATTGGTGCAGGGATGTAAATCCTTGACACCTCAGGATCTGTGGACCCCACAAGATCATCTCAGGATCTGTGGACCCCACAGGATTCCCACCTAACATATTCTCCCCTCTTCTCAACATTCATTCTCTCTTTCCAATAAACACACTTCCCCAAAAACCCTTCACCAATCACTTCAAACCTCTCTTCCCAATTACCCCCTTCACCACTCACATCCATCCACTCTTCCCCATAAACCCCACCCACCTTCAAAATTCAAAAATCTTTCCCACCCAAACCTACCCTAAATGACCGAAACTACACCCACTCCCCTCCCTATATATACCCTTCCATTCTACTTCATTTTCACACAACACAAACCCCCTCTTCTACACCTTGACCGAAACACCTTCCCTCACTCTCCTCCATATTTTCTTCTTCTTCTTCTTCTCTTCTTTCTTCTCTTGCTCGAGGGCGAGCAATATTTTAAGTTTGGTGTGGTCAAAGCATAATCTTTTTGTTTTTCCATTACCATCAATGGCACCTAAGGCCGGAGAATCCTCTAGAAAAGGAAAAGGGAAGACAAAAGCTTCCACCTCCGAGTCATGGGAGATGGAAAGATTCATCTCCAAAAGCCATCAAGACCACTTCTATGATGTTGTGGCAAAGAAGAAGGTGATCCCTGAGGTCCCTTTCAAACTTAAGAAAAATGAGTATCTGGAGATCCGACATGAAATCCGAAGAAGAGGTTGGGAAGTCCTAACCAACCCCATGCAACAAGTTGGAATCTTAATGGTTCAAGAGTTCTATGCCAATGCATGGATCACTAGGAACCATGATCAAAGTGTGAATCTGAGTCCAAAGAATTATCTCACAATGGTTTGGGGGAAATACTTAGATTTTAGTCCGGAAAATGTGAGGTTGGCATTCCACTTGCCCATGATGTAAGGAGATGAACGCCCCTACACTAGAAGGGTCAACTTTAATCAAAGGTTGGACCAAGTCCTTATGGACATATGTGTGGAAGGAGCTCAATGGAAAAGAGACTCCAAAGGCAAGCCGGTTCAACTAAGAAGACTGGATCTCAAGCCTGTGGCTAGAGGGTGGTTAGAGTTCATTCAACGCTCCATCATCCCCACTAGCAACCGATCTGAAGTTACTGTGGATCGGGCCATCATGATTCATAGCATCATGATTGGAGAGGAAGTAGAAGTTCATGAAGTCATCTCCCATGAATTCTACAAAATAGCCGAAAAGTCCTCCAC
Organism: Arachis hypogaea; assembly: GCF_003086295.3. Classification (NCBI taxonomy): domain Eukaryota; kingdom Viridiplantae; phylum Streptophyta; class Magnoliopsida; order Fabales; family Fabaceae; genus Arachis; species Arachis hypogaea. Next base: position 65,833,978 of record NC_092044.1, on the reverse strand, counting down.
CATGGCAAGGCTAGCTTTTCCTCATCTTATTTGCCATCTATGTTACTCAGCTGGAGTTATCATAGAAGGAGACATCCTCATTGAAGAGGATAAGCCCATCACTAAGAAGAGGATGGAGCAAGCAAGAGAGACCCTCCAGGGATCTCAAGAGATGCTTGAGGAAGCTCATCATCAAGAAATCCCTGAGATGCCTCAAGGGATGCACTTTCCTTCTAACAACTATTGGGAACAACTCAACACTTTCCTAGAAGATTTGAGCTACAATGTGGAACAATTAAGGGTGGAACATCATGAGCACTCCATCATTCTCCATGAAATAAGAGAAGATCAAAGAGCAATGAGGGAAGAGCAACAAAGGCAAGGAAGGGACATAGAAGAGCTTAAGGACATTTTTGGTCCTTCAAGAAGAAGACGCCACTAAGGTGGATTCATTCCTTGTTCTTACTTTTCTACTGTTCGGTTTTTATATTATATGTTTATCTATGTTTTGTGTCTCTACTTCATGATCATTAGTGTTTAGTAACTATGTCTTAAAGTTATGAATAATTCCATTAATCCTTCACCTCTCTTAAATGAAAAATGTTTTTAATTCAAAAGAACAAAGAAGTACATGAATTCTGAATTTATCCTTGATTTTAGTTTAATTATATTGATGTGGTGACAATACTTTTTATTTTCTGAATGAATGCTTGAACAGTGCATATTTTTGATCTTGTTGTTTATGAATGTTAAAACTGTTGGCTCTTGAAAGAATGATGAACAAAGAGAAATGTTATTGATAATCTGAAAAATCATGAAATTGACTCTTGAAGCAAGAAAAAGCATTGAAAAAAAATCTTGCGAAAAAAAATATGGCAAAAAAAATAGAAAGAAAAAGAAATAGCAAGCAGAAAAAGCCAATAGCCCTTAAAACCAAAAGGCAAGGGTAAAAAGGATCCAAGGCTTTGAGCATCAATGGATAGGAGGGCTCAAGGAAATAAAATCCAGGCCTAAGCGGCTGAATTAAGCTGTCCCTAACCATGTGCTTGTGTCATGAAGGTCCAAATGGCGCGCTCTTAACGGCTTTGGAAAGTAGACATCCAGAGCTTTCCAGCAATATATAATAGTCCATACTTTATTCGAGAATTGACTACGTAAACTGGCGCTCAACGCCAGTTCCATGTTGTTGTCTGGAGTAAAACGCCAGAAACACGTCACGACCTGGAGTTGAACGCCCAAAACACGTTACAACTTGGCGTTCAACTCCAAAAGAAGCCTCAGCTCGTGGATAGATCAAGCTCAGCCCAAACACACACCAAGTGGGCCCGGGAAGTGGATTTATGCATCAATTACTTACTCATGTAAACTCTAGTAGCTAGTCTAGTATAAATAGGACAATTTACTATTGTATTAGACATCTTTGGTCTCAGTTTTATTTTATTCTTCATCTGAGGAGACTATTGATCACATTTTGGGGGGGCTGGCCATTTGGCCATGCCTGAACCTTTCACTTATGTATTTTCAACGGTGGAGTTTCTACACACCATAGATTAAGGGTGTGGAGCTCTGCTGTACCTCAGGTTTCAATGCAATTACTATTATTTTCTATCCAATTCGAATTATTCCTATTCTAAGATATTCGTTGCACTTCAACTTGATGAATTTGATGATCCGTGACACTCATCATCATTCTCACCTATGAACGCGCGTGTCTGACAACCACATTCATTCTACCTTAGACCGGGCGCATATCTCTTGGATTCCTTAATCAGAATCTTCGTGGTATAAGCTAGAATTGATGGCGACATTCATGGGAATCCGGAAGGTCTAACCTTGTCTGTGGTATTCCGAGTAGGATTCTGGAATTGAATGACTGTGACGAGCTTCAAACTCCTGAAGGCTGGGCGTTAGTGACAGACGCAAAAGAATCAAAGGATTCTACTCCAACCTGATTGAGAACCGACAGATGATTAGCCGTGCTGTGACAGAGCATTTGGACCTTTTTCACTGAGAGGATGGGATGTAGCCATTGACAACGGTGATGCCCTACATACAGCTTGCCATAGAAGGGAGTGATAAAATTGGATAAAAGCAGTAGGAAAGTAGAGATTCAGGAGGAGCACAGCATCTCCATACGCCTATCTGAAATCCCCATCATTGGATTACATGAGTAACTTTATCTTTATTTTATGTTTATTATTTATTAATTTTCAAAAATCCATAATCAATTACTATCCGCCTGACTGAGATTTACAAGTTGACCATAGCTTGCTTCAAACCAACATTCTCTGTGGAATCGACCTTTACTCACGTAAGGTTTATTACTTGGACGACCCAGTACACTTGCTGGTTAGTTGAACGGAGTTGTGACCACACATAGTAAAGAGCTATTATCTCGAATTAAATTTCATACAAGTACAAAGAGTACGAATCACAATTTCGTCCACCAGTGACAAAGGTGAGTGTCACTAACGTTGGCCCATCATTCATTGCTCCACGTTACCATTCATGTTAGTGGTCTTAACGTGACCACTAACGTAGGCAATCTTGGCCTTCCCCAGCATTAGTGACAAAGGTAAGTGTCACTAACGTTGGCCTATCTCTTCTTATTCCACGTTAGAGTTCACGTTAATTGGAATAACGTGACTCGTAACGTAGCTATGTATGGCCCTTTGGAACGTTAGTGGTGTTTACTTTTACCACTAACGTTGGAGCTTTCCTTTCCTTCCACGTTAGTTTCCACGCTAATTAACTAACGTGGCAACTAACGTGGGTTATGATGGCTTTCGAAGGCGTTATTGATGATAACTTTTCCACTAACGCTGCAAGCTTGCTCTCATTCCACGTTAGTGGTCACGTTAGTGAGACTAACATGGCGGCTAAAATGGCTCTTCTTTGCTTCCTTTGTCCTGAAATCAAACAAAAAGGGTGCATCAATGCTCTGTTCCAAGTCATGAGATCATGCATCGTCCATTTTATCTTTCAATTCATGCATAATTCTCATGAAATCATGTAAAATTCACAATATTTGCTTAAATCAAGATGTAAGTGTATTTTTACCCAAAACTTGCTTATCTACTAAGAAAATGCATGAAACTACCCTAAAATAGTAAAGAAAAGGTCAGTGAAACTGGCCAAGATGCCCTGGCATTGATGAGCGGATAATTTATACGCTTTTTGGCATTGTTTTTAGGTAGTTTTTAGTAAGTTTGAGCTACTTTTAGGGATGTTTTCATTAGTTTTTATGTTAAATTCACATTTCTGGACTTTACTATGAGTTTGTGTGTTTTTCTGTAATTTCAGGTAAATTCTGGCTGAAATTGAGGGACTTGACAAAAGGACTGCTGATGCTGTTGGAATCTGACCTCCCTTCACTCGAAATAGATTTTCTGGAGTTACAGAACTCCAATTGGCGCGCTCTCAACGGCGTTGGAAAGTAGACATCCAGAGCTTTCCAGCAATATATAATAGTCCATACTTTATTCGGAATTTGATGACGTAACTTGGTGTTGAACGCCAAGTTCATGCTGCTGTCTGGAGTTAAACGCCAGAAAAACGTCATGATCCGGAGTTGAACGCCCAAAACACGTCATAACTCGGAGTTCAACTCCAAGAGAAGCCTCAGCTCGTGGATTGATCAAGCTCAGCCCAAACATACACCAAGTGGGCCCCGGAAGTGGATTTATACATCAATTACTTACTCATGTAAACCCTAGTAGCTAGTATAGTATATATAGGACATTTAACTATTGTATTAGACATCTTTTGATCACTTTAGATCTTAGGATCATATCTTGGGACGATTAGTTCTCAGATCAGGGGGCTGGCCATTCGGCCATGCCTGAACCTTTTACTTGTGTATTTTCAACGGTGGAGTTTCTGCACACCATAGATTAAGGGTGTGGAGCTCTGCTGTACCTCAAGTATTAATGCAATTCTATTCTCTTTTATTCAAATCTCTCTTATTCTTATTCCAAGATATTCATTCGTACCCAAGAACATGATGAATGTGATGATAAGTAACCCTCATTATCATTCTCACTTATGAACGCACGTGATTGACAACCACTTCTGTTCTACCTGCAACAGAGCTTGAATGTGTATCTCTTAGATTCCCCAACAGAATCTTCGTGGTATAAGCTAGATAGATGGCGGCATTTATGAGGATCCGGAAAGTCTCACCTTGTCTGTGGTATTCCGAGTAGGATCCTGGGAATCCGGAAAGTCTAACCTTGTCTGTGGTATTCCGAGTAGGATTCCGGTAATGAATGACTGTGACGTGCTTCAGACTCGCAAGTGCTGGGCGTTAGTGACAGACGCAAAAGAATCAAGGGATTCTATTCTAGTAGGAGCGGGAACCAACCAGTGATTAGCCGTGCTGTGACAGAGCGCGCGAGCATAGTTTTCACTGCGAGGATGGGATGTAGCCATCAACCATGGGTGATGCCTCCAGACGATTAGCCATGCGAGTGACAGCCGCAGAGGATCATTTTTCCGAGAGGATTGAAAGTAGCCACCGCTGATGGTGAACCCCTATACACAGCTTGCCATGGAAAGGAGTAAGAAGGATTGAGTTGAAGAAGTGGGAAAGCAGGAGTTCTTGAGCCATGCAGTATCTCCATTCGCTTATCTGAAATTCCCACCAATGAGTCTGCATAAGTATTCTATCCCTTTTTATTTTCTGTTTATTATTTATTTTAGAAAATCCATAATTTTATCTGCCTAACTGAGACTTACAAGGTGACCATAGCTTGCTTCATACCAACAATCTCTGTGGGATCGACCCTTAGTCACGTAAGGTTTATTACTTGGACGACCCAGTACACTTGCTGGTTAGTTGAACGGAGTTGTGAATTCAACTGGTGCCACAATAATGATTTCATACAAGTACAAAAGAATATGGATCACAATTTCGTCCACTAAGTTTTTGGCGCCGTTGCTGGGGATTGTTCGAGTATGGACAACTGACAGTTCATCTTGTTGCTCAGATTAGGTAATTTTCTTTTCAAAAATCTTTTTCAAAATTTTTCTTTTCTTTTTCGTTTTTCTAATTATGTTTTTCGAAAAAAATAAAATAAAAATACAAAAAAATTAGAAAATCATAAAAATCAAAAATATTTTGTGTTTCTTGTTTGAGTCTTGTGTTAATTTTTAAGTTTGGTGTCAATTGCATGCTTTTAAAATTTTTCTTGCATTTTTTCGAAAATCTCATGCATTCATAGTGTTCTTCATGATCTTCAAGTTGTTCTTGATAAGTCTTCTTGTTTGATCTTGATGTTTTCTTGTTTTGTATCTTTTCTTGTTTTTCATGTGCATCTTTACATTCATATTTTCCAAGCATTAAAAATTTTTAAGTTTGGTGTCTTGCATGTTTTATTTGCATCAAAAAATTTTTCAAAATTATGTTCTTGATGTTCATCATGATCTTCAAATTGTTCTTGGTGTTCATCTTGACATTCATAGCATTCTTGCATGCATTCATTGTTTTAATCTAAAAATTTCATGCATTGAGTATTTTTGTTGTTTTTCTCTCTCATGATTAAAAATTCAAAAATTAAAAAATATCTTTTCCTTATTATCCTCCAAATTTTCGAAATTTTGGGTTGACTTGATCAAAAATTTTTAAAATTAAGTTGTTTCTTACAAGTCAAGTCAAAATTTCAAATTTTAAAAATCTTATCTTTTCAAAATCTTTTTCAAAAATTATATCTTTTTCATTTTTTTAATTTTTCGAAAAATTCAAAAATTTTTTTAAAATTATTTTCAAAATCTTTTTCTTATCTTTAAATCAAAGTTTCAAAAATTAGCTAACAATTAATGTGATTGATTCAAAAATTTGAAATTTGTTACTTTCTTGTTAAGAAAGGTTGAATCTTTAAGTTCTAGAATCTTATCTTGTAGTTTCTTGTTAGTTAAGTAATTTTAAAAATTAAATCTTTTTCAAAATATCTTTTTCTTAAAAATCTTATCTTTTTATCTTATCTTTTTATTTTATCTTTTTCAAAATTTGATTTCAAAATATCTTATCTAACCTCCTATCTTCTTATCTTTTTAAATTTTAATTTCAAAATCTTTTTCAATCAACTAACTAACTTTTTGTTTGTTTCTTATCTTTTTCAAAACCAACTAACTTCCTATCCATCTCTAATTTTCGAAAATACATCCCTCTTTTTCAAAAATTCTTTTTAATTAACTAATTGTTTCAAGTTTTAATTTTAAATGCATCTTTAATTTTTGAAAATTACTAACTCCTTTTTCAAAAATTATTTTCAAAATTTCCCCTCTCTTTTCTCCTTCTATTTAATTATTTAATTACTAACACTTCTCTTCACTTCTCTTCACTTCTCTTCATCCAAAAAATCCGAATCCATCCTTCTTCATTCTTCTACCTCCTTCTTCTTCTACTAACATAAAGGAATCTCTATACTGTGACATAGAGGATTCCTCTTTCTTTTCTTGTTTTCTTCTCTTTCATATGAGCAGGAACAGGGAAAAAGGCACTCTTGTTGAAATTGATCCAGAACCTGAAAGGACTCTGAAGAGAAAATTAAGAGAAGCTAAATTACAACAATCCAGAAATAACCTTTCAGAAATTTTCGAACAAGAGAAGGAGATGGCAGCCGAAAATAATAATAATAATGCAAGGAGAATGCTTTGTGATTTTACAAAACCAACGTCCAAATTTGATGGAAGAAGCATCTCCATTCCTGCCATTGGAGCCAATAACTTTGAGCTTAAGCCTCAACTAGTTGCTTTAATGCAACAAAACTGCAAGTTTTATGGACTTCCATCTGAAGATCCTTATCAGTTTTTAACTGAGTTCTTGCAGATCTGTGAGACTGTAAAGACGAATGGAGTTGATCCTGAAGTCTACAGACTCATGCTCTTCCCTTTTGCTGTAAGAGACAGAGCTAGAATATGGTTGGATTCACAACCTAAGGATAGCTTGGACTCCTGGGATAAGCTGGTCACTGCCTTCTTAGATAAATTCTTTCCTCCTCAAAAGTTGAGCAAGCTGAGAGTGGATGTTCAAACCTTCAAACAAAAAGATGGTGAATCCCTCTATGAAGCTTGGGAAAGATACAAGCAGTTGACCAAAAGATGTCCATCTGACATGTTTTCAGAATGGACCCTATTAGATATATTCTATTATGGTCTCTCTGAATTTTCGAAAATGTCATTGGACCATTCTGCAGGTGGATCTATTCACCTGAAGAAAACGCCTGAAGAGGCTCAAGAACTCATTGACATGGTTGCAAACAACCAGTTCATGTATACCTCTGAGAGGAATTCCGTGAATAATGGGATACCTCAGAAGAAAGGAGTTCTTGAAATTGATGCTCTGAATGCCATATTGGCTCAGAACAAAGTGTTGACTCAACAGGTCAACATGATCTCTCAAAATCTGAATGGATTGCAACATGCATCCAACAGTACTAGAGAGGCAGCTTCTGAAGAAGCTTATGATCCTGAGAACCCTGCCATGGCAGAGGTTAATTACATGGGTGAACCATATGAAAACACCTATAACCCATCATGGAGAAATCATCCAAATTTCTCCTGGAAGGATCAACAAAAGCCTCAACAAGGCTTTAACAATGGTGGACGCAATAGGCTGAGCAATAGCAAGCCATGTCCATCATCTTCTCAGCAACAGACAGAGAATTCTGAACAAAACACCTCTAATTTAGCCAATATAGTCTCTGATCTGTCAAAGGCCACTTTCAGTTTCATGAATGAAACAAGATCCTCCATCAGAAATTTGGAAGCACAAGTGGGCCAGCTGAGTAAGAAAGTTATTGAAACTCCTTCCAGTATTCTCCCAAGCAATACAGAAGAGAATTCAAAAGGAGAGTGCAAGGCCATTGATTTAGTCAATATGGCCGAATGCACAAGGGAAGAGGAGGACGAAAATCCTAGTGAGGAAGACCTCCTGGGACGTCCCTCAAGCAAGAAGGAGTCTCCTATTAAGGATCCAAAGGAATCTAAGGCTCATATAGAGACTATAGAGATTCCATTAAATCTCCTTCTGCCATTCATGAGCTCTGAAGACTATTCTTCCTCTGAAGAGGATGAAGATGTGACTGGAGAGCAAATTGCTCAATACTTAGGAGCTATCATGAAGCTGAATGCCAAGTTATTTGGTAATGAGACTTGGGAAAGTGAACCTCCCTTGCTCATTAGTGAACTAGATACTTGGATTCAGAAAACTCTACCTCAAAAGAAACAAGATCCTGGCAAGTTCCTAATACCTTGTACCATAGGCACCATGAGCTTTGAAAAAGCTTTATGTGATCTGGGGTCAGGGATAAATCTTATGCCACTCTCTATAATGGAGAAGCTAGGGATCATTGAGGTACAACCTGCCTTGTTCTCATTACAAATGGCAGATAAGTCATTGAGACAAGCTTATGGAATAGTAGAGGACGTGTTAGTAAAGGTTGAAGGCCTTTACATCCCTGCTGATTTCATAATCTTAGACACTAGGAAGGAAGAGGATGATTGCATCATCCTTGGAAGACCTTTCCTAGCCACAGCAGGAGTTGTGATAGATGTCAACAGAGGTGAATTAGTCCTTCAATTGAATGGGGACTATCTTGTGTTTAAGGCTCATGGCCATCCCTCTGTGACAAAAGAGAGTAAGCATGAAGAGCTTCTCTCAGTTCAGAGTCAAGAAGAACCCACACAGTCAAACTCTAAGTTTGGTGTTGTGAGGCCACAACCAAACTCTAAGTTTGATGTTAAGACCCCATATCCAAACTCTAAGTTTGGTGTTGGCAATTATATAACATTGACCTGATCACCTTGTGGCTCCATGAGAGTCACTGTCAAGCTATTGACATTAAAGAAGCGCTTGTTGGGAGGCAACCCAATTTTATTTATCTAATTTTTATTTTATTTTGTTTTATTGTTATTTTGTGTTTTATTAGGTACATGATCATGAGGAGTCACGAAAAAAAATCAAAAAAATTAAAAACAGAGTCAAAAACAGAAGAAAAAATTTTTCACCCTGGAGGACGCACAGGCTGGCGTTCAACGCCAGTAAGGTGCATCTGGCCGGCGTTCAACGCCAGAACAGAGCACCATTCTGGCGCTGAACACCAGAAACAAGCAACATCCTGGCGCTGAACGCTAGGAATGTGCCCAGAGAGGAAAAACTGGCGCTGAACGCCAGTAACAAGCATGAAACTGGCGTTCAACGCCAGAAACATGCTTTACATGGGCGTTGAACGCCCAGAAAGTGCACCAATGGGCGTTTAAACGCCAGAATGATGCACGAAGGTATTTTACATGCCTATTTGGTGCAGGAATGGAATTTCTTGACACCTCAGGATCTGTGGACCCCACAGGATCACCTCAGGATCTGTGGACCCCACAGGATCCCCACCTACCTACCATCTTCCCACCTTACCCTTTAATCCTAATCACACTCTCCTAATCCTAATCTCATTTCACTCTTCCCCATATCACACTTCCCAAAAACCTTCACCAATCACCTCAATTCCTCTTCCCAATTACCCCATTCACCACTCACATCATCCCACTCTTCCCCATAAACCCCACCTACCTTCATAAAATTCAACTTCTCTTTTCCACCCAATCCCACCCATATAGCCGAATCCATCTCCCCTCACTCACCTCCATTTTCTTCTTCTTCTTCTTCCTCTCTTCTTTCTTCTCTTGCTCGAGAGCGAGCAATATTTTAAGTTTGGTGTGGTAAAAGCATAGCTTTTTTGCTTTTCCATTACCATTAATGGCACCTAAGGCCAGAGAAACCTCAAAGGGAAGACAAAAGCTTCCACCTCTGAGTCTTGGGAGATGGAAAGACTCATATAAAGCCGTCATAGCTCAGTGGTAGAACATGTGGCTGCAAATCAAGAGATCCCTGAGATACCTCAGGGGATAAGTTGTCCTCCACACAAATATTGGAAGCAACTAAGGGTAGAAACACCAAAATTACTAGGAATTATTCAATAGAAGCAAGGAAGAGACATAGAGGAGCTCAAAAAGCACCATTGGACCTTCAAGAAGGCGCCACCCTCACTCAGGTGGATTCATTCCTTGTTCTTATTTCTTTCTGCTTTTCGGTTTTTAATGTTGTGTTTATCTATGTTTTGTGTCTCTACTTCATGATCATTAGTATGTAACCATGCCTTAAAGCTATGAATAAATTCCATTAATCCTTCACCTCTCTTAAATGAAAAATGTTTTAATTCAAAAGAACAAGAAGTACATAAATTTCGAATTTATCATTGAATTTAATTTAATTATATTGATGTGGTGACAATACTTTTTGTTTTCTGAATGAATGCTTGAACAGTGCATATGTCTTTTGATATTGTTGTTTATGAGTGTTAAAATTGTTGGCTCTTGAAAGAATGATGAATGAAGAGAAATGTTATTGATAATCTGAAAAAAATCATGAAATTGATTCTTGAAGCAAGAAAAAGCAGTGAAAAGCAAAAGCTTGTGCGAAAAAAAATGGCGAAAAAAATAGAAAGAAAAAAAAGAAAAAGCAAGCAGAAAAAGCCACTAGCCCTTAAAACCAAAAGGCAAGGGTAAAAAAGGATCCAAGGCTTTGAGCATCAATGGATAGGAGGGCCCAAGGAAATAAAATCCAGGCCTAAGCGGCTAAATCAAGCTGTCCCTAACCATGTGCTTGTGTCATGAAGGTCCAAGTAAAAAGCTTGAGACTGAGTGGTTAAAGTCGTGATCCAAAGCAAAAGAGTGTGCTTAAGAGCTCTGGACACCTCTAACTGGGGACTCTAGCAAAGCTGAGTCACAATCTGAAAAAGGTTCACCCAGTCATGTGTCTGTGGCATTTATGTATCCGGTGGTAATACTGGAAAACAAAATGCTTAGGGCCACGGCCAAGACTCATAAGTAGCTGTGTTCAAGAATCAAACATGCTTAACTAGGAAAGTCAATAACACTATCCAAAATTCTAAGTTCCCAGAGACGCCAATCACTCTGAACTTCAAAGGAAAAAGTGAGATGCCAAAACTGTTCAGAAGCAAAAAGCTACAAGTCCCGCTCATCTAATTAAATTAATATTCATTGATATTTTAGAATTTATAGTATATTCTCTTCTTTTTATCCTAATTGATTTTCAGTTGCTTGGGGACAAGCAACAATTTAAGTTTGGTGTTGTGATGAGCGGATAATTTATACGCTTTTTGGCATTGTTTTTAGGTAGTTTTTAGTAAGTTTGAGCTACTTTTAGGGATGTTTTCATTAGTTTTTATGTTAAATTCACATTTCTGGACTTTACTATGAGTTTGTGTGTTTTTCTGTAATTTCAGGTAAATTCTGGCTGAAATTGAGGGACTTGAGCAACACTCTGAAAAAGGCTGACAAAAGGACTGCTGATGCTGTTGGAATCTGACCTCCCTGCACTCGAAATAGATTTTCTGGAGTTACAGAACTCCAATTGGCGCGCTCTCAACGGCGTTGGAAAGTAGACATCCAGAGCTTTCCAGCAATATATAATAGTCCATACTTTATTCGGAATTTGACGACGTAACTTGGCGTTAAACGCCAAGTTCATGCTGCTGTCTGGAGTTAAACGCCAGAAAAACGTCATGATCCGGAGTTGAACGCCCAAAACACGTCATAACTCGGAGTTCAACTCCAAGAGAAGTCTCAGCTCGTGGATTGATCAAGCTCAGCCCAAACATACACCAAGTGGGCCCCGGAAGTGGATTTATACATCAATTACTTACTCATGTAAACCCTAGTAGCTAGTCTAGTATATATAGGACATTTAACTATTGTATTAGACATCTTTTGATCACTTTAGATCTTAGGATCATATCTTGGGACGATTAGTTCTCAGATCAGGGGGGCTGGCCATTCGGCCATGCCTGAACCTTTTACTTGTGTATTTTCAACGGTGGAGTTTCTGTACACCATAGATTAAGGGTGTGGAGCTCTGCTGTTCCTCAAGTATTAATGCAATTCTATTCTCTTTTATTCAAATCTCTCTTATTCTTATTCCAAGATATTCATTCGTACCCAAGAACATGATGAATGTGATGATAAGTAACCCTCATTATCATTCTCACTTATGAACGCACGTGATTGACAACCACTTCCGTTCTACCTGCAACAGAGCTTGAATGTGTATCTCTTAGATTCCCCAACAGAATCTTCATGGTATAAGCTAGATAGATGGCGGCATTTATGAGGATCCAGAAAGTCTCACCTTGTCTGTGGTATTCCGAGTAGGATCCTGGGAATCCGGAAAGTCTAACCTTGTCTGTGGTATTCCGAGTAGGATTCCGGTAATGAATGACTGTGACGTGCTTCAGACTCGCAAGTGCTGGGCGTTAGTGACAGACGCAAAAGAATCAAGGGATTCTATTCCAGTAGGAGCGGGAACCAACCAGTGATTTGTCGTGCTGTGACAGAGTGCGCGAGCATAGTTTTCACTGCGAGGATGGGATGTAGCCATCAACCATGGGTGATGCCTCCAGACGATTAGCCATGCGAGTGACAGCCGCAGAGGATCATTTTCCCGAGAGGATTGAAAGTAGCCACCGCTGATGGTGAACCCCTATGCACAGCTTGCCATGGAAAGGAGTAAGAAGGATTGAGTTGAAGAAGTGGGAAAGCAGGAGTTCTTGAGCCATGCAGTATCTCCATTCGCTTATCTGAAATTCCCACCAATGAGTCTGCATAAGTATTCTATCCCTTTTTATTTTCTGTTTATTATTTATTTTAGAAAATCCATAATTTTATCTGCCTAACTGAGACTTACAAGGTGACCATAGCTTGCTTTATTACTTGGACGACCCAGTACACTTGCTGGTTAGTTGAACGGAGTTGTGAATTCAACTGGTGCCACAATAATGATTTCATACAAGTACAAAAGAATATGGATCATAATTTCGTCCACCAGGCATCACCTACTCCTAAATTAACTATGGAAGCTTCCTAACTAATGAAAACTAAAACTAAAACCTAATGCCTTCATATGTGTTGATATCCCTTCATATAGCATCCAAATTCAGCCTTTAAGCCTTCTAAAATGGGCCAAAATCCCCCAGAAATCATGCAGCACATGTTTCATTAATGAAATCACGTGCAGGGTCCTGTGCGTATGCACAGATTTATGCGTACGCACAGATGTGTGCATACGCACACTTCACTGAATGGAGACCTGTGCATACGCACAGGTGGTTGTGCACACACACACACACATGGAAATTCCTTCTTGTGCGCACACACAGATGCTTGTGCACACGCACACTTTGCTGTGTGTGCTTTTCCTTGTTTTCTTCATGTTTTCTCCCTTGTACATGCTTTCTTCCACTTTTGGCTATCCATTCTTACCTCTATGACCTGAGATTACTCAACAAACATGTCATGGCATCAAATGGAATAAAAGTGGAATTAAATTGCTCATTTCAAGCATAAAATCGCATGTTTTCACATTTAGGATCAAATTAGGGACAAAACACAAAAGTATGCTATTGGGTGCTTAAGTGTGAGTTTATGTGTTAGAATCCATCCAAATTGAGTCAAAATATGTCATCAAATATGGACTCATCACATATCCCTTTTCATGACTGAGAATCCATCTTCATCTTTCAGCTCGTAGCACACTCTCAACTTGCAACCCTCTATCCTTCTCTTGCAACCCTTCATCCCTCTTTCGCAACTCTTGGAAACTTCAATCGGTGCTGCTTCTGTCGGCGCACCCTCCATCGGTGTGCCTCTATCGGCACTCACTCTCGCTCGCAAGGCCTCCATTGGCACTCGCTCTCTCTCGCTCAAACCTTACCTCTGTCGACGCTGACTCAATCGTTGCTGCCTCTCCCTCAATCATCGTTCTTCCCTCAATTGGCGCTCAACCCTTACCATAACACAAGAAGGTATGGGTTTAATCCCTTTTTGTTTCTCTGTTTTAACCCTTCGCAAATTTCTCTATTTTAACCCTCACCAAAATGCTGATTAATGTTTTCTTGAACCCAAAGAAAAAGAAATGTTTCCGGAGAACTTCAAAGAACAGCTTGCTTTGTCTGTGAGAAGCATCCAGTGGAGCTATGCAATATTCTGGTCTAGTTCATCTACCCAACTCGGGTACTAACTTCTAACTAACTGTTTTCTTGAGTTTTAGTTCTGTTTTGTGATTTTTTTTATTTTCTGTTTCTTGAATATGTGTTGTTTGTGAAAATACCTTAATGGACTTCATATGACGAGACATATCATGACTTGTAATATGAACAACTCAATACAATAGCTTCTTAGACAACACCACAATTCAATAATACTACTATTCAAAATCAATTTCTTTCTATTCATGGTGCCCATTTAGCAAGGTGTTGAGTTGGGGGGAAGGATATTACAATGTAGACATTAAGACAAAGAAGACAAGTCAGGGAGTGAAACTCAATTCTGATCAGATAGGGTTGCATCAGAGTGAGCAGCCTAGAGAGTTTTACAAGTCCCTCAATGTTGTAGAAGCCAGCCTTCAAACCAAAAGGCCTTCAGTAGCACTGTCTCCGGAGGATCTCACAGATACAGAATGGTACTATTTGGTTTGCATGTTGATGCGTCAGCATCTTTCCTATCTTTTCTAGTGAATTTGCGAATTTGTAAGTTTAATCAAGATTTAAATACTTTTGTCACTCTGAATTCTACTTTGATTTGTGTGCAATTCTATTTATTTTAGGTAGCATTCGGATGGAATTGATAGAGTTTTTGTAGAAGAAGAGAAGAAAGGGAATGATGTTGTCAACCATGACCTTTTTGCACTCCAATAGAAATAACTTGAGTTACAAAAGTCCAATTGACATGATTTTAGCGGCATTGGTAAGTTAACTTTCAGACCTTTCCAACGATGTATAATAGTATACACTTCTTCTCCAGCATGCTTAGCCATACTAGCACCCAACTTGGCTTTTCCCAAATTAAGCGCTAGAAGAAGGATCTACGCGAGTTGTGTGCTACATTGGTGGTGCCTAACTTGGGATTCTCCAAGTTAGGCGCCAAGACAAAAATGACGCCTCCGAGCCATGCTGCCATAGTGGCACCTAACTTGGGATTTTCCAAGTTAGGAGCTAGCTCAATGATTTGCAATGGTCCCCACGCTCATCAAGGCTTCAACGAAGATATTATTTAATTTTGATTTAAAACTTTAATTTATTTATAAATAGAAAAAGATATTATTTAGTTTTAGAAAATATATTTTACATTAATTAGGATTAGATATAAAAGGGAAAAGAATCAACCCTTCAGGCTTTTCTCTCTTCTCTCTTACCTCATTCCTCAGTTTACAGTTTTACTTAATCCTAGTTTTCTCTCTGAACCATGAGCAACTAAACCTCCACTATTAAGGTTAGGAGCTCTGTTTAGTGTATGGATTGATACTATTACTCTTCTATTTTAATTAATGTTTTAATTTCAATTTCAAGAATTATTTTCGTTCTTCATCTTATGAATCTGGGTGGAACTAAAGTATGACCCTTATTCTAATTGAGTTCTTGTAAACATTGGAAAAGCAATTTACATGAACAACAGCTTGAAAACAAATTCTCCTAAATCACTAATTATCTGGACTTAACAGGATACGTGACATATAATCCTCTTATATTTGGATAATTAGGGTTTCTGTGGCACATAAACTAGTCTTGAACTTAACCCTCTAATTGGAATCAAGTGACCAAGGAATTGGCGGTTAATGAAGGTTAGAGAACACTAAAAAGGTCTAAGGAATTAGGGTTTAGTCACATAAAGTTTGCCATGAATTAAATCTTGCATGATTAAAATAGTTGGTAAGAAAAGTTAATCCGGAAAATAAATATCTCTGAAACCTTAACTGTTTTACTCATATATTTCACAATCCGTTTACTGCTTGCTTTCTGATTTTCTGAATTTATTGTTTGATGCAATTGAACTCTCAAAACACCATTTTCTATTTGTCTAACTAAGTAAATCGCGCAATCATTGTTGCTTAGTCCATCAATCCTCGTGGGATCGACCTTCATTCACTTGAGGTACTACTTGGTACAACTCGGTGCACTTGCCGGTTAGTTTGTCGGTTATAAATTCTGCACCAAGTTTTTGGCGTCATTGCTAGGGAGTTAGACGTCAGAGAGGAGACCCACATGAAGTTAGGTGCCACTCCCTCCAAGTTAGGTGCCAGCTTCAAATTGTTACCCTATTTCCAAACCAAATCATATGAGTTCTGCACCAAATCCCACTGATTTGGTCTCCACAACCCTATAGATTCCCTTTCCCATATCTTTGACCCCCCCAACCCAACGTTCCTTCCCCAACCTTCATCCCTTCCTAACATATTCTCCCACACATATCCGTGAACCATTCCCATCTTCCTTATCTACCCAACGTCCCCCTCCTCACTTATGTAAAGCCCATCCATTCCATTCAATTCACACAACAACACTTCCATTCCCTCGTCTATAAACACACTATAACCTCGACCCCTCCCACTTCAAGACATACACAACAATTCACTTTTATAAACCCCACCCTCTCTTCGAGCTAACCCAGTCCATCCCTATTCTAATTCAACACATTAACCCCTAACCCCTACCCTGAACCGTGATCCCCCCTAATTTCCTTACCCGCTCTCTGCATGCTCCATTTCTTTTCTTCTATTATTTATTTATTCAGTTTCGAAAAAAAGAAAAAGAAAAGAAAATTTTAGATTTAATTTTTGACTTCGTGGCTCTCAGATTCCTTTCTCCTCCCTGTCTTCCTCTTTGTAATTTTTTAATTTTCTCGAGGACAAGCAAAAGTTTTAAGTTTGATGTTATCGCTTCGCTTGTATTTTTTTCTGTTCACTCTAATGGCACCAAAAACTATTGAGTCTTCAAGGAAGAGGAAAGGCAAAGAGCCAACCACCAGTTCTTATAATGCACAGATGTTCCGCTCCAAGCTCCATGAGGAACACTTTTATGAGAATACTTACAAAAATGCTGTAATTTCGAAAGTGAAATTCGCACTGTAACCGGATGAATATCCAGAAATTCAATTTCAAATTCAGAGGAGAGGGTAGCAATTTCTTTGCAACCCGCATACTGAGGTTGGACAATTGATGGTCCAAAAATTTTATGGCAATCTCTAGGTCACTTACAAGGATGTTGATGGGGTCAATAAAAAGAACTATCAAAGCTATGTGAGAAGAAAGGTTATTGATTTTAGTGAAAGAAACATCCAACGTGCCCTTCATCAGCCACCTCCTGATCATACATCCGCTTATTATAGTGAGAGGATGCATAGAGATCAGCAACTGGACCAAGTACTTAAAGAAATATACATTCCAGGTTCTCAGTGGAAAATAGGTGTAAAGGGGAAGTCGAACCAACTGAAGAGCACTGATCTTCTTCCTATGGCTAGGGGATGGTTAGACTTCATCCGAAGGTCTATCATGCTAACTAGCAACCGGTCCGAATGCATTGTGGACTGGACTGTCATGATTCACTATATCATGAAAGGAGAAGTGGTGGAGGTAGAGGACATTATTTTACAATAGATATATAACATTGCCTACAATCTTTTTAAGAAGGCTAGGCTTGGTTTTCCGCATCTGATTTACCGCCTGTGTGAAGCAACAAAGGTAAAGGTGGATAATGACTTTCCCATTTCTATTGAAAGGCCAATTACTAAGAATACCATGAAGAATCTTAGGAAACATCATAGGGTCCCCAGAGAAGATCAAGTTGAGGAGGAAGCTCAATAGGACCAACCTCCATTACCTCAGGGGCATTACTTCCCACCTCAAGAATACTAGCAGCAACTTATGTCCTCTATTGAGTAGATGAGACTCACACAGGATAGCCGCTGGCAACATTTCAATGCATCCATGGAGCAGATAAGGGTAACACAAGACAACTGTTGGGAGTATCTCACCTCCACCCTTGATCAGATGAGGGCTGCCCAAGACTCTCAGCGCTAGGAGCTTTCCCACCTGAGACAAGACTTTGGCCGCCTGAGAGGACCATATAGACCACAACCAGAGGAGAGAGATCCCCACCATGGAGACTGAGGTGGTTTAGTACCTTTTTCACTTCCTATTTTATTCTGCTATTATTATGTTATGTTCCTGTTTTCTGCTATTTTATTTTAATGTCTACATGATCTTTGGTTATTTCAATTCCTAGGTTCTGGTTTAATTTCGCTATTTTTAGTTCTATCATTTGCTTTCAATTCTAAAAATTTGTCTCATGTATCACTCACTGAGCTTGAATCCAAAGAAAAAAAAGAAAAAAAAGAAGTGATGTATTGCATGAGAAATTAAGTTTATATTAAAGAGTAGTCTTATTTACTTAAATGTGGTGGTGTTATCTGTGATTCTGAATGCATGATATGAACAGTGCATGTTTGATTTTGAATTAAAGGATGTTGATGGATAAGGAACAAGAATTTAGAGATCTATTATGAATTCTCTAAAGTAAACTAAAGAATAAAGAAAAGTCGGGTCCAAAGCTCTGAGCATCAATGACTAGGAAGGTTAAATATGATTAAAAGCTCAAAGAGTTGTTTTCCTAATCATATGCTTATAGTATAAATGTGTCAAGTAATCCTTGACACATAGCACTAAAAGTCGAGATCAAGTGCATTTAACAGAGTATGCCAAAGGCTTTAAGTACCACTGTCTGGGAGAAACTGAAAGAAAAATCAGAGCTAAAAGAGAGTTCCCTAGTTAAGTGCTTGTGGTGTTTTTGTGTCAAGTAAAGCTTGAGACAAAACATTTAAAGTCACGGCTAGGCTCAAGGTGCAAAGCACCAAGAAAAAACGAAATGAAAGAAAATTTTCTGTGTTCAAGGATTAAACCAAAGTATAAAGTCTAGAGAATTCATAATATTATCCAGACTCTAATTCAAAATGACAGTGACATTTCTCTGATTCAAAGGATAGTGAGATGCCAAAACTATTCAGGATCATAGTGTATAAACCCCACTTTAAGAAGACACAGGAGCTTAATTGACACTCACTTCTCATGCAAATTCACATCCTAAGCCTATGTTTGTTTTGGTTGCTTGAGGACAAGCAACAATTCAAGTTTGGTGTTGTGATATGTGAGCATCTTTCCTATCTTTTTCTAGTGAATTTGCATTCGAATTTGTAAGTTTAATCAAGATTTAAATATTTTTCAGTCACTCTGAATGTTACTTGTGTTTGCCTAATTGTATAATATGCCTACTTGCTTCTTGAATTACATGTTATATATGAATACTACCTGTGTTTTACTTGCTTGCATTATCTGTGATTGTCTGGTGCTGAGGAGGTTGGGTAGGTGGTGGCGATGGGATTGCACGAAGTGTAGGTTGGTGAAGGCTGTGGGATAGCGGTGACTAGTTTTAGCTAGAAATCTCCTAAGTTTAGATACCCTTGTTTATTCTTTTCGGTTTAAGTTAATTATTTCGTTAATCTTGAATATCTATTTTATGTGAAGTTCTAGGATTGCCTTCGGCGTCCCGAAACCTTACATCTTACATTATTGGGCACTGTTACCATACTGAAAACCTCCAGTTCTCATTCTATACTTTGTTGTTATTTTTCAGATTCAGGTCGTAACCCACCTCGGTGAGTTGTGGGATGGTGACAAAGCGGAGGATCTTTTGTTATCTTTTTGGTATTTTTGATTATTTTGCTATAGTACTTTCTCTTACCTTTCTGTTTTAGACTTTATGGCCTTAGAGGCTTGATTTGAGAGATAAGTTGTATAAGTTGTTTTAAACTTCAAAAACTATGTTGTGTTCAGTTTGACTAGCCAGCCTAAACTCCGCAGGCTGTGACTAGTTCTCTTTTTCGTATTTCATACTTATATATGTATATCTTGTTAACTTGATTATTGCCTTGTGTATCCTGGAGCTATTTACAAGGTTTATATGTATTATGTCTTGTCCTGTTCGTGCTTAAGCATTTAGTTATCGTGTGTGAACGCTTCATGTTTTATATTTCCGCTTTATGCAATTTTGAGCTTTATGCCTTCATCGGGCTTCTAGTTATATATATTTTTGGACATATATTATATATTATAAGCTATAGAACTATCATGGCATTTTGTTATTCTTTGCCTTATGGCTAGAGGTAAGGCTTAGGGTAACGGGATGTTACAGCATCTGGTTTTATATGTGACAAAAAAGTTCCTTTAAAACTTAAAGGTAAATTCTATCGCACTGCTATAAAACTGGCTATGCTTTATGGTACAGAGTGTTGGACGGCCAAAGGGGAGCACGAATATAAGCTAAGTGTGACAGAGATGAAGATGTTGAGATGGATAAGCGGTCATATGCAATTGGATAAAATAAGAAACGAAGATATAAGGGAGAGAGTTGGAGTAGCACCCGTTGTGAAAAAGATGGTAGAATCGCGTCTCAGGTGGTTTTGAGATGTGAGAAGAAGACCGACAGAACACCCAGTCAGAAGAGTGGATGAGATGGAGGATGTACAAGGGGTGAAAGGCAGAGGAAGACCTAAGAAGATCATCCATGAGGTAGTCAAACGAGATCTACGTGTAAACAGTCTCGCTGTAGACACGATACATGACAGAACTTAATGATGTCGATTGATTCATATAGCCGACCCCACCTAGTGGGACAAGGCTTTGTTGTTGTTGTTGTTTGAATTCAGATCGGATCAACAGATTCAATAAAAAAACTGATAAACAAAATTTTTATCCAGTCTAATTTACTGTCAGGATTGTTTAAGAAAAAATCAAGCAAAACTAATATGAACCAGCTAAAACCGATATGAATCAATCAAATTTGCCTTTAGACTGGACCGGTTAAACTCGGTCAACTGACAGTAATTACGACATTGGCTTGAGGATGAAATCAACTTTAAAAAAGCTGTCAACCCAGGACGCACTCCACAATACTGGGTGCACAAAAATGACACCTTTGGAACACCAAATCCCTTTTGCCACAAGAAATTCTCCATGTGGGACTCCAGAAAAAGGGAATTAATTCTCCCTGTATTCATTGCATCTGTTGTTGCATCTGCATATGTGTGCGGACTACCGCCACATCTAACTTCATACTAACTTGCATATGCGTGCGGACTACCGCCGCATCTAACTTCATATTTACTTCCTTGTCTCTGCATCTGCATCATAAATACATAACTTCATTTTCTTTTGTGCCGTCTTCCCCTTTCCCTCCTTGATCCACTTTGGGCCATCTGGTATCAGAGCCTGATGGGAAAGTAGGAATATTTTTATTATCATTAGACTTTGTACAAGGAATCATAATACACAAATCCGTGCAGCTGACCAGCAAGTGCACTGGGTCATCCAAGTAATACATTACGTGAGTAAGGGTTGATCCCATAGAGATTGTCGGCTTGAAGCAAGCTATGGTCATCTTGTAAATCTCAGTCAGGCGGATTCAAATGGTTATGAAGTTTTGATAATTAAAAGAGAAGTAAAACATAAAACAGGATAGAGATACTTATGCAATTCATTTGTGGGAATTTCAGATAAGCATATGAAAATGCTTTGTTCCCTCTGAGCCTCTGCTTTCCTATTGGCTTCATCCAATCATTCATACTCCTTTCCATGGCAAGCTGTATATAGGTGGATCACCATTGTCAATGGCTACCATCCATCCTCTCAGTAAAAATGGTCCTCTACAATTTTTCGCATGGCTAATCAGCTGTCGGTTCTCGATCGTGTCGGAATAAGATCCATTGATCCTTTTGTGCACTGTCACTGTGCCCCACAATCGTGAGTTTGAAGCTCGTCACAGTCATCCCATCCCAGATCCTACTCGAAATACCACAGACAAGGTTTAGACTTTTCGGATCTCAAGAATGCTGCCCATTTGATTCTAGCTTATACCACGAAGACTCTGATTGCATGGAATGGAAGCTCTATTGTCAGGAGAGGCACCCGTGCATCGTGAACCAGGTGGCCAAGAGATACACACTCAAGCTCTCGCAGATAGAACAGAAGTGGTTGTCAGGCATGCGTTCATAAGGGAGGATAATGATGAGTGTCGCGGATCATCACATCCATCAGGTTGAAGTACGAGTGAATATCTTAGAACAAGAATAAGTGTGAATTGAATAGAAGAACAATAGTACTTTGCATTAATTCATGAGGAACATCAGAGCTCCACACCTTAATCTATGATGTGTAGAAACTCCACCGTTGAAAAATACATAAGAACAAGGTCTAGACATGGCCGAATGGCCATACCTCCCAAATAACATGAAACAATCAAAAAAGGGTTCAAAGATCTGATCCCAAGATCAAAGATGATCAAAAGATGAAAATACAATAGTAAAAGGTCCTATTTATAGTGAACTAGTAACCTAGGGTTTACAGAAATAAGTAAATGATGCAAAAATCCACTTTTGTAGCCCACTTGGTGTGTGTTTGAGCTGAGCATTGAAGCTTTCACGTGCATAGGCTTTTCTTGGAGTTAAACGCCAGCTCTGGTGCCAGTTTGGGCGTTTAAATCCAGCTTTTATGCCAGTTCTGGCGTTTAACACCAGAAAAAGGGTCTCTGACCGGCGTTTTGACGCAAATTTGGGCAATCAAATCTCGAGAAAAGTATGGACTATTAAACATTGCTGGAAAGCCCAAGATGTCTACTTTCCAATGCAATTAATAGCGCATCAATTGGGCTTCTGTAGCTCCAGAAAATTTACTGCGAGTTCAGGGAGGTCAGAATCCAACAGCACCTTCAGTCCTTTTTCAGCCTCTGAATCAGATTTTTGCTTAGGTCCCTCAATTTCAGCCATAGAATACCTGAAATCACAGAAAAATATACAAACTCATAGTAAAGTCCAGAAATGTGATTTTATCATAAAAACAAATAATTATATTCCTTAAAAACTACCTAAAAAACAATGCCAAAAAGCGTATAAAATATCCGCTCATCACAACACCAAACTTAAATTGTTGCTTGTCTCCAAGCAATTGAAAACAAAATAGGATAAAAAGAAGAGAATATACAAGGAATCTCAAAATATCAATGAAATTTAGTCCTAATTAGATGAGCGCGGCTAGTAGCTTTTTGCTTCTGAACAGTTTTGGGATCTATAGGAACTCAGAATTTTGGATAGTGTTATTGATTCTCCTAGTTCAGTACGTTGATTCTTGAACACAGCTACTTTATGAGTCTTCGCCGTGACCCTAAGCACTTTGTTTTCCAGTATTACCACCGGATACATAAATGCCATAGACACATAACTAGGTGAACCTTTTCAGATTGTGACTTAGCTTTGCTAAAGTCCACAATTAGAGGTGTCCAAAGTTCTTAAGCACACTCTTTCTGCTTTGGATCAAAACTTTAACCACTCAGTCTCAAGCTTTTTACTTGGACCTTCATGACACAAGCACAAGGTTAGAGACAGCTTGAATTAGTCGTTTAGGCTAGGATTTTATTCCTTTGGGCCCTCCTATCCATTAATGCTCAAAGCCTTGGATCCCTTTTACCCTTGCCTTTTGGTTTTAAGGGCTATTAGATTTTTCTGCTTGTTTTTTTCTTTTTCTTTCTCTTTCTCTTCTTTTTTTTCGCTACTTTTTCTTTTTCACTGCTTTTTCTTGCATCAAGAATTAATTTCATGATTTTTCAGATTATCAATAATATTTCTCTTTGTTCATCATTCTTTCAAGAGCCAACAATTTTAACATTCATAAACTTCACTATAAAAAATATGCACTGTTCAAGCATTCATTCAGAAAACAAAAAGTATTGCCACTACATCAAAATAATTAAACCAATTTCAAGATAAAATTTGAAATTCATGTACTTCTTGTTCTTTTGTAATTAGGAACATTTTTCATTTAAGAAAGGTGAAGGATTCATGAAATTATTCATAGCTTTAAGGCATAGACACTAGACACTAATGATCATATAATGAAGACACAAACATAGATAACACATAAAGCATAAAAATCAAAAAAAGAAAAATAAGAACAAGGAAATTAAAGAACGGGTCCACCTTAGTGATGGCGGCTAGTTCTCCTTCTTGAAGATCCTATGGAGTGCTTGAGCTCCTCAATGTCTCTTCCTTGCCTTTGTTGCTCTTTCTTCATGGCTATTTGATCCTCTCTAATTTCATGGAGAATAATGGAGTGCTCTTGGTGCTCCATCCTTAGTTGCTTCATATTGGAACTCAAATCTCCCAAAGAGGTATTGAGTTGCTCCCAATAGTTGTTCGGAAGAAATTGCATCCCTTGAGGCATTTTAGGGATTTCTTGATGAGGGACTTCCTCATGCTCTTGTGAAGGTCCATGAGCGAGCTCTCTTATTTGCTCCATCCTCTTTTTAGTGATGGGCTTGTCCTCTTCAATGAGGATGTCTTCCTCTATGACAATTCCAGCTAAATTGCATATATGACAGATGAGATGAGGGAAGGCTAACCTTGCCAAAGTGGAGGTCTTGTCAGCAACCTTATATAGTTCTAGAGGTATGATCTCATGAACTTTCACTTCCTCTCCAATCATGATACTATGGATCATAATAGCCTGATCCACAGTCACTTCAGACCGGTTGCTAGTAGGAATGATGGAGCGTTGGATGAACTCCAACCATCCTCTAGCCACGGGTTTAAGGTCATGCCTTCTCAATTGAACTGACTTGCCTTTGGAGTCTCTTTTCCACTGAGCTCCTTTCACACATATGTCCATGAGAACTTGGTCCAACCTTTGATCAAAATTGACCCTTCTAGTGTATGGGCGTGCATCTCTTTCCATCATTGGCAAGTTGAATGCCAACCTTACATTTTCCGGACAGAAATCTAAGTATTTTCCCCGAACCATTGTAAGCCAATTCTTTGGGTTTGGGTTCACACTTTGATCATGGTTCTTGGTGATCCATGCATTAGCATAGAACTCTTGAACCATTAAGATTCCAACTTGTTGAATGGGGTTGGTGAGAACTTCCTAACCTCTTCTTCGAATCTCATGTCGGATCTCTGGATACTCATTCTTCTTGAGCATGAAAGGAACCTCAGGGATCACTTTCTTCTTGTCCACAATTTCATAGAAGTGGTCTTGATGGACCTTTGAGATGAATCTCTCCATCTCCCATGACTCAGAGGTGGAAGCTTTTGCCTTCTCTTTTCTCTTTTTAGAGGTTTCTCCGGCCTTAGGTGCCATAAATGGTTATGTAAACACAAAAAGCAATGCTTTTTCCACACCAAACTTAAAAGGTTTGCTCGTCCTCGAGCAAAAGAAGAAAGAAGGACGAAGAAGAAGAAGAAATGGAGGAGATGGAAAGTGATGAGTAGTTTGGCCAATGGGGGGGAAAGAAGTGTTTATGATGTGTGAAAATGAAGAAGGGGTGAGGGGTTTATATAAAAGTGGAGAGAGGGGTAGGTTTCGTGTATTAGGGTTGGGTTTGGGCGGGAAAGTTTTTTGAATTGGAAATGGTGGGGTAGGTGGGGTTTTAGGGAAGAGTAGGTGGAGGTGATTGGTGAAGGGTATTGGGGAAGAGTGTTATTGGAATGTGTGAAGAAGAGAGAGAGTGAGTTGAGGTAGGTGGGGATCTTGTGGGGTCCACAGATCCTGAGGTGTCAAGAATTTCTCATCCCTATACCTTTCTGGCGTGTAAACGCCCTCTGAGTGCTAATCCTAGCGTTAAACGCCAGGTTGCTGCCCATTTCTGGCGTTTAACGCCAGCTTTTCTTCCCTTTCTGGCGTTTAACGCCAACTTGGTGCCCTTTTCTGGCGTTAAACGCCAGTCTGGTGCCCTTTTCTGGTGTTAAACGCCCAAAATAGTGCTAGACTGGGCGTTTAACACCCATTCTGCTACCCTTACTGGCGTTTAAATGCCAGTAAGCTCCTCCTCCAGGGTGTGTTGTTTTTAATGCTATTTTTGAATTTGCTTTGATTTTTGCAGTTATTTTTGTGACTCCACATGATCATCAACCTAAAGAAAATATAAAATAAAAATGGAAAATGGAAATTTAACATAGATAAATAAAAATTGGGTTGCCTCCTAATAAGCACTTCTTTAATGTCAATAGCTTGACAGTGAGCTCTCATGGAACTTCAGAGATATTTAGAGCATGGTTGGGGCCTCCCAACACCAAACTTAGAGTTTGAATGTGGGGGTTCTGTTTGACTCTGTGTTGAGAGAAGCTTTTCATGCTTCTTCTCCATTTGTGCAGAAGGAGATCCTTGATCCTTAAACACAAGGTAATCCTCATCCATTTGAAGGACCAACTCTCCTCTGTCAACATCAATCACAGCTTTTGCTGTGGCTAGGAAGGGTCTGCCAAGGATGATGGATTCATCCTCATCCTTCCCAGTGTCTAGGATTATGAAGTTAGCAGGGATGTAAAGGCCTTCAACCTTTACCAAGACATCCTCTACAAGTCCATAAGCCTGTTTCTTTGATTTGTTTGCCATCTCTAGTGAGATTCTTGTAGCTTGTACCTCAAAGATTCCCAGTTTCTCCATTACAGAGAGTGGCATGAGGTTTATGCCTAACCCCAGTTCACACAGAGCCTTCTCAAAGGTCATGGTGCCTATCTTGCAAGGTATTAAGAACCTTCCGGGATCCGGTTTCTTTTGAGGTATCTTCACCTGAGCCAAGGTGTTCAGTTCACTAATGAACAATGGAGATTCATCCTCCCAAGTCTCATTTCCAAATAACTTGGCATTCAGCTTCATGATTGCTCTAAGGTACTTAGCAACTTGCTCTTCAGTAATATCTTTATCCTCTTCAGAGGAAGTATACTCATCAGAGCTCATGAATGGCAGAAGGAGGTTTAATAGGATCTCTATGGTCTCTGTATGAGCCTCAGATTTCCTTGGTTCCTCAGGTGGGAACTCCCTAGTGGTCAGTGGACGTCCCATGAGGTCTTCCTCATTGGGAATCACTGCCTCCTCACTCTCCCCAGGTTCGGCCATATTGGTCATGGTTATGGCCTTGCACTCTCTCTTTGGATTCTATTCTGTATTGCTTGGGAGACTATTAGGAGGAGTTTCAGTAAGTCTTTTACTCAGCTGACCCACTTGTGCCTCCAAATTTCTAATGGAGGATCTTGTTTCATTCATAAAACTTAGTGTGGTCTTAGATAGATCAGAGACCATGGTTGCTAAGCCAGAACGATTCTACTCAGAGTTCCCTGTCTGTTGCTGAGATGATGGAAAAGGCTTGCTATTGCCAAACCTGTTTCTCCCACCATTATTGTTATTGAAGACTTGTTGAGGCTTCTGTTGATCCTTCCATGAGAAATTTGGGTGATTCCTCCATGAAGAATTGTAGGTGTTTCCATAGGGTTCTCCCATGTAATTCACCTCGTCCATTGCAGGATTCTCAGGGTCATAAGATTCTCTTTCAGAGGAGGCTTCTTTAGCACTTCCAGATGCAGCTTGCAATCTAGTCAGATTCTGAGAAATTATATTGACTTGCTGAGTCAATATTTTATTTTGAGCCGATATGGCATTCAGAGTATCAATCTCAAGAACTCATTTCTTCTTAGTTGTCCCATTGTTCACAGGATTTCTTTCAGAAGTGTACATGAACTGGTAATTTGCAACCATTTCAATGAGTTCCTGGGCTTCTGCAGGCATTTTCTTCAGATGAATAGATCTGTCTGTAGAATAGTCTAATGACATCTTGGATAACTCAAACAAACCATCATAGAAGATACCTATGATGCTCCATTCTGAAAGCATGTCAGAAGGGCACCTTCTGATCAATTGCTTGTATCTTTCCCAAGTTTCATAGAGGGATTCACCTTCCTTCTGTTTGAAGATTTGAACTTCCACTCTAAGCTTATTCATCTTTTGAGGTGGAAAAAATTTAGTTAAGAAGGCATTGACCAGCTTTTCCCAAGAGTTCAGGCTGTCTCTAGGTTGTGAGTTTAACCATATACTAGCTCTTTCTCTTACAGCAAAAGGGAAAAGCATAAGTCTGTAGACCTCGGGATCAACTCCATTGGTCTTAACAGTGTCACAAATTTGCAAAAATTCAGCCAAGAACTGATGAGGATCTTCTAAATCACAGAACAATTATCTACAATTGAACAATTACAAGTAAAGGATATGAAAGTACCTCAATTCACTAGTTTCAAATCCAAGTAACAAAGGCAAAGCTAGATCCAAAGTGAGAGGATCAAAGAACACAAATTGAGAATAGGATAAGAGTAGATCTACTAATTGCATAAAAATAAAAGTGTATTACAATGGATCTCACCAAGAAAATCAAAGGAGAATTGTAGTGGAGAATGTGGAGAATGAAATCCTAGAGAGAGGTTGGAGGTTCTCTCTCTACGCAAAATGTAACCAACTCTAGGAAAATATGTAAGAACATGTAAAATGAGTCAAAAGTCCCTTAACCCTTCAATCTTTGGCCTTCTTAAGCTTTTCCTGCCAAAGCTCTTCCCCAAAACAGGGTCTCTAACTGCCTCCACGCTCTGGTCACGTGCTTTCTTAAAAAATCATGTGTGACCATCGGCGCGTGCGCGCACAGCACGCTCACGCGCCCCTGGGGTGATCGCAATCCGCGCGCAGGCGTAAAGCACGCGGGCGCGTCCATGAGGATCATAGTCCAGCCGCTAAACGCACCGGCTCGTATCTTAGCTCCTGGCTTTGGCTCTCGGTGGCTCAAATCTGCGCGGACACACCATGTGCGCATGCCCGCCGCTGCTGAAGTTTCCAAAGCTCAAGCTTCCATGCTCCTTTCCTTTATGCATGCTCCCATTCTCTCCTCCGAGTCATCCATGCACAATAAAATCTGAAACCACTTAACACACGGGTCACGGTATCGAATGGTACTAGAGGAGGATTAATAATATATCTAATTTAGTGCAAAGGAAGCATGTTTTCATCCTTGAGGCAAATTTGGGAAAGGAACACAAAATCATGTATTTTTATATGAATAAGTGCGTAGGATCATTGATAAAACCCTCGAAATCAGTACAAGATAAACCCTAAAAATGGGGTTTATCAACCTCCCCACACTTAGATTGTAGCATGCCCTCATGCTGAGAGAAAAGTAAAAGACCAAAGCATCACAAAGGCAAGAGATTCATGATATGCAACCTACTTACATGAGTGCAACTAAGATGGGTGCTAATATCCACTTGGTTGAGAGCAAATCGATCTACCTAAGATACATTCAAGAACATAGGGCAAGATGGTAGGCAATGCACAAAACTTACCAATTTTTAATCATCAAAGTGAAATATACGCAACTTTCATGAAGAACGCTCGTGAGAGCTGGGAACAAGGATTTGAGCTTCGAACCCTCACCAGAAGTGTTTGCACTCTATCCGCTCGGTGTATCGGGTTAATCACTCAATTCCCCCTTATTTCATGCTTTTCCCAAGTTTGTTCTTCCTCTAACAATCAAAAATTGTTACATGCGTGCGCACATGTATCATGAGGTCTTTCCTAGGTTGTAATGGGGTTAGGGTCAAGGTGGGTGGTGGACGAAATTGTGATACAAGAGTTCCAGGCACTATTAGAGAATCTCACAACTCCGTTCAACTTAACCAGCAAGTGTACTGGGTCATCCAAGTAATACCTTACGTGAGTAAGGGTCGATCCCACAGAGATTGTTGGTATGAAGCAAGCTATGGTCACCTTGCAAATCTCAGTCAGGCGGATTCAAGTATAATTGGATTATTGGTTTAAATTTGATTAATGGAATAAATAGAAAATAAAGATAAATAAACTAAGATAGAAATACTTATGTAAATCAATAGTGGGAATTTCAGATAGGCGTATTGGTGCACGAAATTGCAATAACACTTTTGCAATCCCGCACAACTAACCAGCAAGTGTACTGGGTCGTCCAAGTAATACCTTGCGTGAGCAAGGGTCGATCCCACAGAGATTGTCGGCTTGAAGCAAGCTATGGTTATCTTGTAAATCTTAGTCAGGATATCAGAAACTATCAGGATTGATTGTGAAAAGCGAAAGAACATGAAATGATTACTTGTTTTGCAGTAATGAAGAATAGGTTGAGGTTTGGAGATGCTCCATCTTCTGAATCTCTGCTTTCCTACTGTCTTCTTCTTCAAACACACCAGTCTCCTTCCATGGCAAGCTGTGTGTAGGGTTTCACCGTTGTCAGTGGCTACCTCCCATCCTCTCAGTGAAAGCGATTGCATATGCTCTGTCACAGCATAGCGGAATTCATCTGTCGGTTCTCAATCAGGCCGGAATAGAATCCAGTGATTCTTTTGCGTCTGTCACTAACGCCCCGCCTTCAGGAGATTGAAGCACGTCACAGTCATTCAATCATTGAATCCTACTCAGAATACCACAGACAAGGTTTAGACCTTCCGGATTCTCTTGAATGCCGCCATCAGTCTAGCTTATACCACGAAGATTCCGGTTAAAGAACCCAAGAGATAACTACTTAATATAAGGTAGAACGGAGGTGGTTGTCAGTCACACGTTCATGGTTGAGAATGATGATGATTGTCACGGATCATCACATTCATCCGGATTAAGAACAAGTATTATCTTAGAATGGAAGCAAGCATGATTGAATGAGAAACAGTAGTAATTGCATTAATCCATCAAGACACAGCAGAGCTCCTCACCCCCAACCATGGGGTTTAGAGACTCATGCTGTGGAAGAAAACGTGTAAAAATGTCATAAGGTCATCAAAAGGTCCTGATACAATGTCAAAAGATCCTATTAATAGTAAACTAGTGTCCTAAGGTTTACAGAAATGAGTAAATGACAGAAAAATCCACTTCCGGGCCCACTTGGTGTGTGCTTGGGCTGAGCAATGAAGGAATTTCGTGTAGAGACCTTTTCTGGAGTTAAACGCCAGTTCTCATGCCAGTTTGGGCGTTTAACTCCAAATTTTATGCCAGTTCCGGCGTTTAACGCTGGAATTTCTGTAGGTGACTTTGAGCGCCGGTTTGGGCCATCAAATCTTAGGCAAAGTATGGACTATTATATATTGCTGGAAAGCCCAGGATGTCTACTTTCCAACGCCGTTGAGAGCGCGCCAATTGGGCTTCTGTAGCTCCGGAAAATCCACTTCGAGTGCAGGGAGGTCAGAATCCAACAGCATCTGCAGTCCTTTTTGGTCTCGGAATCAGATTTTTGCTCAGGACCCTCAATTTCAGCCAGAAAATACCTGAAATCACAGAAAAACACACAAACTCATAGTAAAGTCCAGAAAAGTGAATTTTAGCTAAAAACTAATAAAAATATACTAAAAACTAACTAGATTATACTAAAAACATACTAAAAACAATGCCAAAAAGCATACAAATTATCCGCTCATCACAACACCAAACTTAAATTGTTGCTTGTCCCCAAACAACTGAAAATCAAAAAGGATAAAAAGAAGAGAATATACTATAGACTCCAAAATATCAAGGAAACATAGCTCCAACTAGATGAGCGGGACTAGTAGCTTTTTGCCTCCGAACAGTTTTGGCATCTCACTCTATCCCTTGAAGTTCAGAATGATTGGCATCTATAAGAACTCAGAACTCAGATAGTGTTATTGATTCTCTTAGTTAAGCATAATGATTCTTGAACATAGCTAGTGTATGAGTCTTGGCTGTGGCCCAAAGCACTCTGTCTTCCAGTATTACCACCGGATACATACATGCCACAGACACATAATTGGGTGAACCTTTTCAGATTGTGACTCAGCTTTGCTAAAGTCCCCAATTAGAGGTGTCCAGGGTTCTTAAGCACACTCTTGTTGCCTTGGATCACAACTTTATTTCTTTCTTTTTTTCTTTTTCTTTTCTCTTTTCTTTTTTTTTCGAAATTTTTTTTTTGTATCCACTGCTTTTTCTTGCTTCAAGAATCAGTCTAATGATTTTAGATCCTCAATAACAGTTCTCTTTTTCCTCATTCTTTCAAGAGCCAACAATTTTAACATTCTCAAAACAACAAATTCAAGAGACATATACACTGTTCAAGCATTCATTCAGAAAACAAAAAGTATTGTCACCACATCAAACTAATTCAACTAGTTTCAATGATAAATTTCGAAATCATGTACTTCTTGTTCTTTTGTGATTAAAGCATTTTTCATTTAAGAGAGGTGATGGATTCATAGGACATTCATATCTTTAAGGCATAAAATTTTAATTTTATTAATTATGAATTAAAACAAGACTCAAAAATAGATATAGAATAAGACAAAAAAAACGAAAAATAGAAACAAAACTCAATAAGAAACGAAAAAAACAGAGGCTCCTAATGATAGAGGTTTTCACAGAGTTAGGACTCAACAACCTTGATTTTGAGAAGTGGATGCTCCCTCAGCTTGAGAGGAGAACTTTTGGCGTTTCAACTCTTGGATTTCACGCCCCTGCTTCTCTTGTTCCTTCAGCAATTTGCAGAGCATGCAGTTCTGATTCTGCTGTTCTTCCTTCAGTTGCTCCATAGTCTCTTGCAGCTTGTTAATAGATGCTTCTAGGCTGGTCCAGTAGTCAATTCTTGGGAACTCAGGGAGGAATTCCTGCGCCCTCCTCTTGATAGAGTTGTCTTGCACTTGTCCTTCCATTGACTTTTTGGTGATTGGGTGTTCAATGGGTATGAACTCATCTACTCCCATCTTCACCCCAGCCTCTTTACAGAGCAAGGAAATCAAGCTTGGGTAAGCCAGTTTGGCCTCAGTGGAATTCTTATTTGCAATGGTGTAGATCTCACAGGCAATCACATGATGAACCTCCACTTCTTTTCCAAGCATAATGCAATGAATCATCACTGCCCTCTTGATGGTGACCTCAGAACGGTTGCTAGTGGGCAATATGGAACGCCCAATAAAGTCTAGCCAACCTCTTGCAATTGGTTTGAGGTCTCCCCTCTTGAGTTGGTTTGGGACACCCTTTGAATTGGTAATCCACTTAGTCCCAGGGAGGCATATGTCCTCTAGAACTTGATCCAACCCTTTATCTACTCTCACCATCCTCCTATTGAAGGAATCAGGATCATCTTGCAGTTGAGGTAGTTTAAAGATTTCTCTTATTTTGTCCAGATGGAAGTACATAACTTGCCCTCTGACCATGGTTCTGTAGGTATGGTAAGCAGTTCCAGTCATTCTCTGCTTATCTGTTAACCACAGATTTGAGTAGAATTCCTGAACCATGTTCCTTCCAACCTTTATTTCAGGATTGGTTAGAACTTCCCATCCTCTGTTTCGAATTTGCTCTTGGATCTCCGGATATTCATCTTCTTTCAGATCAAATTTAACTTCCGGGATCACTGACCTCAGACCCATTATTTTGTGATAATGGTCTTCATGTTCTTTGGTTAAGAACTTCTCTTGATTCCAAAGATTCTTTGGATTAGTCTCTTTCTTTCCTCTTGAGTTGGTTTGTTTTCCCTTGGGAGTCATGATCTTGATGAATCTTGGCTTAGTGATCACGGAAAAGCACACCAAACTTAGAGGTTTTGCTTGTCCTCAAGCAAAAAGAAAAGAAAGAAGAGAAGAGAGAGAGAGAGAGGAAGAGGAAATTCGAATGGTGTGAGGAAGGAGGGGTGAGGAACGTTCATTTATAGAGTGGGGGGAGGAGAATTTCGAAAACAAAAGAGAGATTTGAAAGGAAATTTGAAAAGATATGGAAAGAAATTGAGAAAAGGGTGAGTTTTTGAAGAAGATTTGGGATTATTTTGAAATAGATTTGAAGAATGGTTTTGATTTGTGAAGATTTGAAAGTGAATGATGAAGGGTTGAAGTGCATTTATGTGGAAGAGTATGGGTAAAAAGAGGAAAGTTTGAAAAAATTTGAGTTTAAAACAAAAATGTGGTCCCCCCACCTTTCTGGCGTTAAACGCCCAGAATGGCACCCATTCTGGCGTTTAACGCCCACTTGGCACCCCTTTTGGGCGTTTAACGCCCAGCCAGGTACCCTGGCTGGCGTTAAACGCCAGAAAACCTTCCTCACTGGGCGTTTTTCTGAACGCCCAGGATGCTGCACACCTGGCGTTAAACGCCCAGAATGGTGCCCATTCTGGCGTTTAACGCCCAAAATGGCACCATTCCTGGCGTTAAACGCCCAGAATGGTACCCATTCTGGCGTTTAACGCCCAAAATGCACCTTACTGGCATTTTTTCGCCAGTAAGCTCATTTTCTCTGCTTTTTGAGCTGAATCCTTCTGTAACTCTGTGAATTCCTTCGTTTTTGATATTTGCCTCTGTAAGAACCAATCATACAACCTACTAATGACTGGGTTGCCTCCCAGCAAGCGCTTCTTTACTGTCTTTAGCTGGACTTTTACTGAGAATCACTCAAGTCTCAGTTTTGAGCATTCCTGCTCAAAATTTCCTTCAAGATAATGCTTGATTCTCTGTCCATTAACAATGAACTTCTTGTCAGAATCAATATCCTGAAGCTCAACATATCCATATGGTGACACTCCTGTAATCACATACAGACCCCTCCAACGGGATTTGAGATTTCCTGGAAACAGTTTGAGCCTAGAGTTGAAGAGCAGAACTTTTTGTCCTGGCTCAAAGACTCTGGTTGACAACTTCTTGTCATGCCATTTCTTTGCCTTTTCCTTATAGATTTTTGCATTTTCAAAGGCATTGAGTCTGAACTCCTCTAGCTCATTTAGCTGGAGCAGTCTTTTTTCACCAGCTAACTGTGCATCCATGTTTAGGAATCTGGTTGCCCAATAGGCTTTATGTTCCAGTTCCACAGGCAAATGACAGGCCTTCCCATACACCAATTGGTATGGAGAGGTTCCTATAGGAGTCTTGAATGCTGTTTTGTATGCCCACAGAGCATCATCCAAGCTCTTTGCCCAATCCTTTCTTCGGGCCATCACAGTCCGTTCCAGGATTCTCTTTAGCTCTCTGTTAGAGACCTCAGCTTGTCCAGTTGTCTGTGGATGATACGGAGTTGCCACTTTGTGGCTAATTCCATATCTAACCATAGCAAGGTGCAGCTGTTTATTGCAGAAATGAGTGCCCCCATCACTGATTAGCACTCTGGGGACGCCAAATCTGCTGAAAATGTTTTTCTGGAGGAATTTCAGTACGGTCTTAGTATCATTAGTGGGTGTAGCAATCGCTTCTACCCACTTAGATACATAGTCCACTGCCACCAGAATGTAAGTGTTTGAGTATGATGGTGGGAATGGCCCCATGAAGTCAATTCCCCATACATCAAACAGTTCTATCTCTAATATCCCTTGTTGAGGCATGGCATATCCATGAGGCAGGTTACCCGCTCTTTGGCAGCTGTCATAGTTACGCACAAACTCTCGGGAATCTTTATAGAGAGTAGGCCAGTAGAAGCCACATTGGAGGACTTTAGTGGCTGTTCGCTCACTTCCAAAATGTCCTCCATACTGTGATCCATGGCAGTGCCATAGGATCCTTTGTGCTTCTTCTCTGGGTACACACCTGCGGATCACTCCGTCAGCACATCTCTTAAAGAGATATGGCTCATCCCAGAGGTAGTACTTGGCATCTGAAATTAATTTCTTTCTCTGCATGTAACTATACTCCTTGGGTATGAACCTCACAGCTTTAAAATTTGCAATATCTGCAAACCATGGAGCTTCCTGAATGGCAAATAGTTGCTCATCTGGGAAAGTCTCAGAGATCTCAGTAGAAGGGAGGGACGCCCCAGCTACTGGTTCTATTCGGGACAGATGATCTGCTACTTGGTTCTCTGTCCCTTTTCTGTCTCTTATTTCTATATCAAACTCTTGCAGAAGCAACACCCATCTGATGAGCCTGGGTTTTGAATCCTGCTTTGTGAGTAGATATTTAAGAGCAGCATGGTCAGTGTACACAACCACTTTGGATCCCACTAGATAGGATCTAAACTTGTCAATGGCATAAACCACTGCAAGTAACTCTTTTTCTGTTGTTGTGTAGTTCTTCTGTGCGTCATTTAGAACACGGCTGGCATAGTAAATGACGTGCAGAAGCTTGTTATGCCTCTGTCCCAACACTGCACCAATGGCATGGTCACTGGCATCACACATTAGTTCAAATGGCAATGTCCAGTCTGGTGTAGAGATGACTGGTGCTGTGACCAACTTAGCTTTCAGGGTCTCAAATGCCTGCAGACATTGTGTGTCAAACACAAATGGTGTGTCAGCAGCTAACAGGTTA
Source organism: Arachis hypogaea (assembly GCF_003086295.3). Taxonomy (NCBI): domain Eukaryota; kingdom Viridiplantae; phylum Streptophyta; class Magnoliopsida; order Fabales; family Fabaceae; genus Arachis; species Arachis hypogaea. The sequence goes on along the minus strand of NC_092044.1, from coordinate 65,797,993 downwards.
CTCAGAGGTTTTGCAATTTTTGAAAAATCTTTTATAAACCTTCTGTAAAATCCTGCGTGCCCCAGAAAGCTTCTGATTGCCTTAACATTGGCAGGTGGTGGTAATTTTTCAATTACCTCTACCTTTGCTTTATCCACCTCTATTCCCTTGCTTGAAATTTTGTGCCCAAGGACAATTCCTTCAGTCACCATAAAGTGACATTTCTCCCAGTTTAAAACCAGGTTAGTCTCTTGGCACCTTTTCAAGACAAGTGCTAGGTGATTAAGACAGGAGCTAAATGAGTCTCCATATACTGAAAAGTCATCCATGAAGACTTCCAGAAATTTCTCTACCATATCTGAGAAGATAGAGAGCATGCACCTCTGAAAGGTTGCAGGTGCATTGCACAGACCAAAAGGCATCCTCCTATAGGCAAACACGCCAGAAGGACAAGTGAATGCTGTTTTCTCTTGGTCCTGAGGATCTACTGCAATTTGGTTGTAGCCTGAATAGCCATCCAAAAAGCAGTAGTAGTCATGACCAGCTAGTCTTTCTAGCATTTGGTCTATGAATGGTAAAGGAAAGTGATCCTTTCTGGTGGCTGTATTGAGCCTTCTGTAGTCAATACACATGCGCCACCCTGTGACTGTCCTTGTAGGAACCAGTTCATTTTTTTCATTATGAACCACTGTCATGCCTCCCTTTTTGGGAACAACTTGGACAGGGCTCACCCAGGGGCTATCAGAAATAGGATAAATAATCCCAGCCTCTAGTAATTTAGTGACCTCTTTCTGCACCACCTCCTTCATGGCAGGATTTAGCCTCCTCTGTGGTTGAACCACTGGTTTGGCATTATCCTCCAATAGGATCTTGTGCATGCATCTAGCTGGGCTAATACCCTTAAGATCACTTATGGACCACCCAAGAGCTGTCTTGTGTGTCCTTAGCACTTGAATCAGTGCTTCCTCTTCCTGTGGATTTAAAGCAGAGCTTATAATCACTGGAAAAGTATCACCCTCTCCCAGAAATGCATATTTCAGGGATGGTGGTAGTGGTTTGAGTTCAGGCTTGGGAGGTTATCCTCCTCTTGAGGAATTTTCGAAAATTCCTTTGCCTCCTCTAGCTCTTCTTGATCAGGCTGAGCATCTTTGAAGATGTCCTCAAGCTCTGATTCTAGGCTTTCAGCCATATTGATCTCTTCTACCAGAGAGTCAATAATATCAGCGCCCATGCAGTCATTTGGTGTGTCTGGATGCTGCATGGCTTTTACAGCATTCAACTTGAACTCATCCTCATTGACCCTCAAGGTTACTTCCCCTTTTTGTACATCAATGAGAGTTCGTCCAGTTGCTAGGAAGGGTCTTCCTAGAATGAGAGTTGCACTCTTGTGCTCCTCCATTTCCAGCACCACAAAGTCAGTGGGAAAGGCAAATGGCCCAACCTTGACAATCATGTCCTCAATTATGCCTGATGGGTATTTAATGGAACCATCAGCAAGTTGGAGGCATATCCGGGTTGGTTTGACTTCTCCAGTCAACCCAAGCTTTCTGATAGTGGATGCAGGTATTAGATTGATGCTTGCTCCAAGATCACATAGGGCTGTCTTGGTGCAAGCACCTTCTAATGTGCATGGTATCATAAAGCTCCCTGGATCTTGAAGCTTTTCTGGTAAGCTTTTTAGAATGACTGCACTGCATTCCTCAGTGAGAAACACTTTTTCAGTTTCTCTCCAATCCTTCTTATGACTTAAGATTTCTTTCATGAATTTAGCATAAGAGGGTATTTGCTCAAGTGCCTCTGCAAACGGAATCTTTATTTCAAGAGTCCTTAGATAGTCTGCAAAGCGGGCAAATTGCTTATCCTGTTCCGCTTGGCGGAGTTTTTTAGGGTAAGGCATCTTGGCTTTATATTCTTCAACCTTAGATGCTGCAGGTTTATTCCTTACAGAAGTGGTTGAAGAAGCCTTGTTAGAGGGATTACTGTCAGCACTCTCAGGTGTCTGATTCTCCCTAGGCGTTTGAACGCCAGGATTGGGAGGAAATTGGGCGTTTAACGCCAACTTTTCCCCCTTTTCTGGCGTTTGGACGCCAGAACTGGGCAAGGAATGGGCGTTTAACGCCAGCTTTCCTTCCCTTTCTGGCGTTTGAACGCCAATGACATTCCTCTCTGGGCTCTTACTGTCCTCAGAGGGATTTTGAACAGTGGTTTGGTTGTCCTCTGTCAATTGTTCCTTGTTTGGCTTTTTACTCTTTTGAGTAGTGTTATTCAGGGTCTTCCCACTCCTCAATTGAACTGCTTGACATTCCTCTGTTATCTGTTTAGATAATTGCTGTTTTGCTTGATTCAACTGCAGTTCTATGCTCTTGTTAGCAACTTTAGTTTCATGGAGCATCTCTTTAAAGTCTGCTAACTGTTCTGTCATCAGGAGCAATTGTTGATTAAGCTCAATTATCTGTTCTTGAGGACTAGGGCCAGTGACTACTGCCATGACTTCCTCTTTTGGAGAGAACTCATTGCTAGAATACAAATATTGGTTTCTAGCAACAGTGTCTATAAGCTCTTGAGCTTCTTCAATTGTCTTCCTCATGTGTATAGATCCACCAGCTGAGTGGTCTAAAGACATCTGAGCTTTTTCTGTAAGCCCATAGTAGAAAATGTCTAACTGTACCCACTCTGAAAACATTTCAGAGGGACATTTCCTTAGCATACCTCTATACCTCTCCCAGGCATTATAAAGGGATTCATTATCCTCTTGTTTAAAGCCTTGGATGTCCAGCCTTAACTGTGTCATCCTTTTTGGAGGGTAAAAATGATTCAGGAATTTGTCTGTCAACTGTTTCCACGTTTTTATGCTTGCTATAGGTTGGTTATTCAACCACCTTTTAGCTTGATCTTTTACAGCAAATGGAAACAGTAATAGTCTGTAGACATCCTGATCTACCTCTTTATCATGTACTGTGTCAGCAATTTGTAAAAACTGTGCCAGAAACTCAGTAGGTTCTTCCTGTGGAAGACCGGAATACTGGCAATTTTGCTGCACTATGATAATGAGTTGAGGATTTAGTTCAAAGCTGCTTGCTTTGATGGGAGGTGTACATATGCTGCTCCCATATGCAGCTGTAATGGGGTTAGCATATGACCCCAGAGTCCTTTTGGACTGATTAATCCCACTTAAGTCCATAATGGACAAAAGGGAAATGATAATGATTGCAAAGAGATAAATTTTGTTTGTTTTTTTTTTTTTAATTAAACGAAAAAAATAAAATAGAACAAAATAAAATTAAAGTAAAAATTCGAAAATCAAAAAGAAAATAAAATAAAGTTTCAAAAATAAAATAAAATAAAAAAAATAAGATCAAAGCAAATTGAGAACTGAATCAATTAGTTAATTAAAAAGATTTTGAAAACAGCAATTAAAAAGATATGATTGAAAAGTTTTTATGAAAAAGATTTGATTTTTAAAAAGAGGAAAGAGAAAAACACAAAATGACACCAAACTTAAAATTTTAGAAAATCAAACACTAATTTTTTTCGAAAATTTTTAGGAGAAAAACACAAAGAGGACACCAAACTTAGAATTTTTATAAATCAAAAAGGGACTAAGAACATGCAAAAATCGAAAATTAAAAGAAAAACAAAAGCATGCAATTGACACCAAACTTAAAATATGAAACTAGACTCAACTAAAAGACTCTAAACCAACAAAAATAAAAAAAATCCTAATCTAAGCAACAAGACAAGCCGTCAGTTGTCCAAACTCAACAATCCCCGGCAACGGCGCCAAAAACTTGGTGCACGAAATTGCAATAACACTTTTGCAATCCCGCACAACTAACCAGCAAGTGTACTGGGTCGTCCAAGTAATACCTTGCGTGAGCAAGGGTCGATCCCACAGAGATTGTCGGCTTGAAGCAAGCTATGGTTATCTTGTAAATCTTAGTCAGGATATCAGAAACTATCAGGATTGATTGTGAAAAGCGAAAGAACATGAAATGATTACTTGTTTTGCAGTAATGAAGAATAGGTTGAGGTTTGGAGATGCTCCATCTTCTGAATCTCTGCTTTCCTACTGTCTTCTTCTTCAAACACGCCAGTCTCCTTCCATGGCAAGCTGTGTGTAGGGTTTCACCGTTGTCAGTGGCTACCTCCCATCCTCTCAGTGAAAGCGATTGCATATGCTCTGTCACAGCATAGCGGAATTCATCTGTCGGTTCTCAATCAGGCCGGAATAGAATCCAGTGATTCTTTTGCGTCTGTCACTAACGCCCCGCCTTCAGGAGATTGAAGCACGTCACAGTCATTCAATCATTGAATCCTACTCAGAATACCACAGACAAGGTTTAGACCTTCCGGATTCTCTTGAATGCCGCCATCAGTCTAGCTTATACCACGAAGATTCCGGTTAAAGAACCCAAGAGATAACTACTTAATATAAGGTAGAACGGAGGTGGTTGTCAGTCACACGTTCATGGTTGAGAATGATGATGATTGTCACGGATCATCACATTCATCCGGATTAAGAACAAGTATTATCTTAGAATGGAAGCAAGCATGATTGAATGAGAAACAGTAGTAATTGCATTAATCCATCAAGACACAGCAGAGCTCCTCACCCCCAACCATGGGGTTTAGAGACTCATGCTGTGGAAGAAAACGTGTAAAAATGTCATAAGGTCATCAAAAGGTTCTGATACAATGTCAAAAGATCCTATTAATAGTAAACTAGTGTCCTAAGGTTTACAGAAATGAGTAAATGACAGAAAAATCCACTTCCGGGCCCACTTGGTGTGTGCTTGGGCTGAGCAATGAAGGAATTTCGTGTAGAGACCTTTTCTGGAGTTAAACGCCAGTTCTCATGCCAGTTTGGGCGTTTAACTCCAAATTTTATGCCAGTTCCGGCGTTTAACGCTGGAATTTCTGTAGGTGACTTTGAGCGCCGGTTTGGGCCATCAAATCTTAGGCAAAGTATGGACTATTATATATTGCTGGAAAGCCCAGGATGTCTACCTTCCAACGCCGTTGAGAGCGCGCCAATTGGGCTTCTGTAGCTCCGGAAAATCCACTTCGAGTGCAGGGAGGTCAGAATCCAACAGCATCTGCAGTCCTTTTTGGTCTCGGAATCAGATTTTTGCTCAGGACCCTCAATTTCAGCCAGAAAATACCTGAAATCACAGAAAAACACACAAACTCATAGTAAAGTCCAGAAAAGTGAATTTTAGCTAAAAACTAATAAAAATATACTAAAAACTAACTAGATTATACTAAAAACATACTAAAAACAATGCCAAAAAGCATACAAATTATCCGCTCATCACGTATGGAGATGCTGTGCTCGTCTCGGATCTCTACTTTTTTATTACATTCATCCAATCCTTCCTACTCCTGTCCATGGCAAGCTGTATGTAGGGCATCACCATCATCAATGGCTACTTTTAATCCTCTCGGGAAAATGGTCCTATGCGCTGTCACTGCACGGCTAATCGTCTAGAGGCATCACCCTTGACAATGGCTACATCCCATCCTCTCAGTGAAAATGGTTCAAATGCTCTGTCACAGCATGGCTAATCATCTGTCGATTCTCAATCAGGTTGGAGTAGAATCCATTGATTCTTTTGCGTTTGTCATCACGCCCAGCCTTCAGGAGTTTGAAGCTCGTCACAGTCATTCAATACCGGAATCCTACTCGGAATACCACAGACAAGGTTAGACTTTCTGGATTCCCGGGATCCTACTCGGAATACCACAGACAAGGTTAGATTTTCCGGATCCCCATGAATGCCGCCATCTATCTAGCTTATACCACGAAGATTCTGTTGGAGAATCTAAGAGATATGCGCCCGGCCTAGAGTAGAACGGAAGTGGTTGTCAGTCACGTACGTTCATAAGTGAGAATGATGATGAGTGTCACGGATCATCACATTCATCAAGTGTTGTGCAACGTATATCTTGGAATAAGAATAAGAGAGAATTGAATATAAAGTAATAATAATTGTATTGAAACTTGAGGTACAGCAGAGCTCCACACCCTTAATCTATGGTGTGCAGAAACTCCACTGTTGAAAATACATAAGTGAAAGGTTCAGGCATGGCCGAATGGCCAGCCCCCATGGTCTAAGGATTAGGCGTCCAGAGATGTCTAATACACTAGTAAAAAGTCCTATTTATAATAAACTAGCTACTAGGGTTTACATGAGTAAGTAATTGATGCATAAATCCACTTTCGGGGCCCACTTGGTGTATGTTTGGGCTGAGCTTGATCTATCCACGAGGTGAGGCATTTATTGGAGTTGAACTCCAAGTTATAATATGTTTTGGGCGTTCAACTCCGGATCATGACGTGTTTCTGGCGTTTAACTCCAGACAGCAGCATGTACTTGGCGTTCAACGCCAAGTTACGTCGTCAATTTCCGAATAAAGTATGAACTATTATATATTTCTGAAAAGCTCTGGATGTCTACTTTCCAACGCTGTTAAGAGCGATCCAATTGGAGTTCTGTAGCTCCAGAAAATCCATTTCGAGTGCAGGGAGGTCAGATTCCAACAGCATCAGCAGTCCTTTTGTCAGCCTTTTTCAGAGTTTTGCTCAAGTCCCTCAATTTCAGCTAGAAATTACCTGGAATCACAGAAAAACACACAAACTCATAGTAAAGTTCAGAAATGTGAATTTAACATAAAAACTAACGAAAACATCCCTAAAAGTAGCTTGAACTTACTAAAAACTACCTAAAAATAATGCCAAAAAGCGTATAAATTATCTGCTCATCACAACACCAAACTTATATTGTTGCTTGTCCCCAAGCAACTGAAAATCAATTAGGATAAAAAGAAGAGAATATACTATAAATTCCAAAATATCAATGAATATTAATTCTAATTAGATGAGCGGGACTTGTAGCTTTTTGCTTCTGAACAGTTTTGGCATCTCACTTTTTCCTTTGAAGTTTAGAATGATTGGCTTCTCTAGGAACTTAGAATTTCGGATAGTGTTATTGACTTTCCTAGTTAAGCATATTGATTCTTGAACACAGCTACTTTTATGAGTCTTGGCCGTGGCCCTAAGCACTTTGTTTTCCAGTATTACCACCGGATACATAAATGCCACAGACACATGACTGGGTGAACCTTTTCAGATTGTGACTCAGCTTTGCTAGAGTCCCCAGTTAGAGGTGTCCAGAGCTCTTAAGCACACTCTTTTTGCTTTGGATCACGACTTTAACCACTCAGTCTCAAGCTTTTCACTTGGGCCTTCATGACACAAGCACATGGTTAGGGACAGCTTGATTTAGCCGCTTAGGCCTGGATTTGATTTCCTTGGGCCCTCCTATCCATTGATGCTCAAAGCCTTGGATCCTTTTTACCCTTGCCTTTTGGTTTTAAGGGCTATTCCCTTTTTCTGCTTGCTTTTTCTTTTTCTTTCTATTTTTTTTCGCCAAAATTTTTTCTTTTCGCAAGCTTTTTCTTTTTTTTCACTGCTTTTTCTTGCTTCAAGAATCAATTTTATGATTTTTCATATTATCAATAACATTTCTCTTTGTTCATCATTCTTTCAAGAGCCAACAGTTTTAACATTCATAAACAACAATATCAAAAGACATATGCACTGTTCAATCATTCATTCAGAAAACAAAAAGTATTGTCACCACATCAATAAAATTAAATTAAATTCAAGGATAATTTCGAAATTCATGTACTTCTTGTTCTTTTGAACTAAAACATTTTTCATTTAAGAGAGGTGAAGGATTAATGGATTTTATTCATATCTTTAAGACATGGTTACTACATACTAATGATCATGAAATAAAGACACAAAACATAGATAAACACAACATAAAAGCCGAAAAGCAGAAAGAATTAAGAACAAGGAGTGAATCCACCTTAGTTGCGTCTTCTTCTTGAAGGACCAACAATGTCCTTAAGCTCTTCTATGTCCCTTCCTTGCCTTTGTGGCTCCTCCCTCATTGCTCTTTGGTCTTCTCTTATTTCATGGAGAATGATGGAGTGCTCATGATGTTCCACCCTTAATTGTTCCACATTGTGGCTTAAATCTTCTAAGGAAATATTGAGTTGTTCCCAATAGTTGTTGGGAGGAAAGTGCATCCCTTGAGGCATCTCAGGGATTTCTTGATGATGAGCTTCCTCATGCATCTCTTGAGAACCGTGAAGGGTTTCTCTTGCTTGCTCCATCCTCTTCTTGGTGATGGGCTTATCCTCTTCAATGGGGATGTCTCCTTCTATGATAACTCCAGCTGAGTAACATAGATGGCAAATAAGGTGAGGAAAAGCTAGCCTTGCCATGGTGGAGGGCTTGTCGGCTATTTTGTAGATTTCATTGGAGATGACCTCATGAACTTCTACTTCCTCTCCAATCATGATGCTATGAATCATGATGGCCCGATCCACAGTAACTTCAGATCGGTTGCTAGTGGGAATGATGGAGCGTTGAATGAACTCCAACCATCCTCTAGCCACAGGCTTGAGGTCCAGTCTTCTTAGTTGAACTGGCTTGCCTTTGGAGTCTCTCTTCCATTGAGCTCCTTTCACACATATGTCCGTAAGGACTTGGTCCAACCTTTGATTAAAGTTGACCCTTCTAGTGTAGGGGCGTTCATCTTCTTGCATCATGGGCAAGTGGAATGCCAACCTCACATTTTCCGGACTAAAATCTAAGTATTTCCCCCGAACCATTGTGAGATAGTTCTTTGGACTCGGGTTCATACTTTGATCATGGTTCCTAGTGATCCATGCATTGGCATAGAACTCTTGAACCATTAAGATTCCGACTTGTTGCATGGGGTTGGTTAGGACTTCCCAACCTCTTCTTCGGATTTTATGTCGGATCTTCGGATACTCATTTTTCTTGAGCTTGAAAGGGACCTCAGGGATCACCTTCTTCTTTGCCACAACATCATAGAAGTGGTCTTGATGGCTCTTGGAGATGAATCTTTCCATCTCCCATGACTCGGAGGTGGAAGCTTTTGTCTTCCCTTTTCCTTTTCTAGAGGATTCTCCGGCCTTAGGTGCCATTGATGGTAGTGAAAAACAAAAAAGATTGTGCTTTGACCACACCAAACTTAAAATACTGCTCATCCTCGAGCAAGAGAAGAAAGAGTAGAAGAAGAAGAAGAAGAAGAGAATATGGAGGAGAGGGAGAGATGGGTTTCGGCCAAGGTATAGAAGAGGGGGTTTTGTTGTGTGAAAATGAAGTAGAATGGAAGGGTATATATAAGGAAAGGGGAGAGGGTGGGAAATGTTTTTGAATTTTGAAGGTAGGTGGGGTTTATGGGGAGGAGTGGATGGATGTGAGTGGTGAATAGGTGATTGGGAAGAGAGATTGAGGTGATTGGTGAAGGGTTTTTGGGAAGTGTGACATGGGGAAGAGTAAAATAGGATTAGGAGGTAAGGTGGGAATATAGTAGGTGGGGATCCTGTGAGGTCCACAGATCCTGAGGTGATCCTGTGGGGTCCACAGATCCTGAGGTGTCAAGGAATTCCATCCCTGCACCAAATAGGCATGTAAAATGCCTTTGCACACCATTCTGGCGTTTAAACACCGAGTGGTGCACATTCTGGGCGTTCAACGCCCACATGTGACATGTTTCTGGCGTTGAACGCCAGTTTCGTGCTTGTTACTGGCGTTCAGCGCCAGCTTTTCCTCTAGGCACATTCCTAGCGTTCAATGCCAAAATGTTGCTTGTTTCTGGCATTCAGCGCCAGTTTCATGTTCTGTTCTGGCGTTGAACGCCAGCCAGATGCTTCTTACTGGCGTTGAATGCCAGTCTGTGCTTCCTCCAGGGTGTGATTTTTTTCTTTTGCTGTTTTTGATCCTGTTTTTAATTTTTATATTTTTTTCGTGACTCCTCATGATCATGTAACTAATAAAACACAAAATAACAATAAAATAAAATTTAGATAAATAAAATTGGGTTGCCTCCCAACAAGCGCTTCTTTAATGTCAATAGCTTGACAGTGACTCTCATGGAGCCACAAAGGTGATCAGGTCAATGTTGTATAGTCCCAACACCAAACTTAGAGTTTGGATATGGGGTCTTAACACCAAACTTAGAGTTTGGTTGTGGCCTCACAACACCAAACTTAGAGTTTGACTGTGGGGGCTCTTCTTGACTCTGAACTGAGAGAAACTCTTCATGCTTACTCTCTTTTGTCACAGAGGGATGGCCATGTGCCTTAAATACAAGGTAGTCCCCATTCAATTGAAGGACTAGTTCACCTCTGTTGACATCTATCACAGCTCCTGCTGTGGCTAGGAAAGGACTTCCAAGGATTATGCATTCATCCTCTTCCTTCCTAGTGTCTAAGATTATGAAATCAGCAGGGATGTAAAGGCCTTCAACCTTTCCTAACACGTCCTCCACTATTCCATAAGCTTGTCTCAATGACTTGTCTGCCAATTGTAATGAGAACAAGGCAGGTTGTACCTCAATGATCCCCAGCTTCTCTATTACAGAGAGTGGCATAAGATTTATCCCTGACCCCAGATCACATAGAGCTTTTTCAAAGGTCATGGTGCCTATGGTACAAGATATTAAGAATTTGCCAGGATCTTGTCTCTTTTGAGGTAAAATTTTCTAAATCCAAGTATCTAGTTCACTAATGAGCAAGGGAGGTTCACTTTCCCAAGTCTCATTACCAAACAACTTGGCATTCAGCTTCATGATAGCTCCTAAATATTGAGCAACTTGCTCTCCAGTCACATCTTCATCCTCTTCAGAGGAAGAATAGTCTTCAGAGCTCATGAATGGCAGAAGGAGATTTAATGGAATCTCTATGGTCTCTGTATGAGCCTCAGATTCCTTTAGATACTTAATAAGAAACTCCTTCTTGCTTGAAGGACGTCCCAGGAGGTCTTCCTCACTAGGATTTTCGTCCTCCTCCTCCCTTGTGCATTCGGCCATATTGATTACATCAATGGCCTTTCACTCTCCTTTTGGATTCTCTTCTGTATTGCTTGGGAGAATACTGGAAGGAGTTTCAATGACTTTCTTACTCAGCTGGCCCACTTGTGCCTCCATATTTCTGATGGAGGATCTTGTTTCACTCATGAAACTGAAAGTGGCCTTTGACAGATCAGAGACTAGATTGGCTAAATTAGAAGTGTTTTGTTCAGAATTCTCTGTCTGTTGCTGAGAAGTTGATGGAAAAGGCTTGCTATTGCTCAGCCTATTACGTCCACCATTGTTAAAGCCTTGTTGAGGCTTTTGTTGATCCTTCCATGAGAAATTTGGATGATTTCTCCATGATGAATTATAGGTGTTTTCATAAGGTTCACCCATGTAATTAACCTCTGCCATTGCAGGATTCTCAAGATCATAAGCTTCTTCAGAAGCTGCCTCTTTAGTACTATTTGATGCATGTTGCCATCCATTCAGATTTTGAGAGATCATGTTGACCTGTTGAGTCAACACTTTGTTCTGAGCCAAATGGCATTCAGAGCATCAATTTCAAGAACTCCTTTCTTCTGAGGTATCCCATTATTCACGGAATTCCTCTCAGAAGTGTACATGAATTGGTTGTTTGCAACCATGTCAATGAGTTCTTGAGCCTCTTCAGGCGTTTTCTTTAGGTGAATAGATCCACCTGCAGAATGGTCCAATGACATTTTCGAAAATTCAGATAGACCATAATTGAATATATCTAATATGGTCCATTCTGAAAACATGTCAGATGGACACCTTTTGGTCAGCTGCTTGTATTTTTCCCAAGCTTCATAGAGGGATTCACCATCTTTTTGTTTGAAGGTTTGAACATCCACTCTCAGCTTGCTCAGCTTTTGAGGAGGAAAGAATTTATCCAAGAAGGCCGTGACCAGCTTATCCCAAGAGTCCAGGCTATCCTTAGGTTGTGAATCCAACCATATTCTATCTCTGTCTCTTACAGCAAAAGGGAAAAGCATGAGTCTGTAGACTTCAGGATCAACTCCATTCGTCTTTACAGTCTCACAAATCTACAAGAACACAGTTAAAAACTGGTAAGGATCTTCAGATGGAAGTCCATAAAACTTGCAGTTTTGTTGCATTAAGGCAACTAGCTGAGGTTTCAGCTCAAAATTATTGGCTCCAATGGCAGGAATGGAGATGCTTCTTCCATCAGATTTGGACGTTGGCTTTGTGAAGTCACCAAGCATTCTCCTTGCATTATTATTATTTTCGGCTGCCATCTCCTTCTCTTGTTCTAATGTTTCTGAAAGGTTACCCTTAGATTGTTGTAACTTAGCTTCTCTTAATTTTCTCTTCAGAGTCCTTTCAGGTTCTGGATCAATTTCAACAAGAGTGCCTTTTTCCTTGTTCCTGCTCATATGAAAGAGAAGAAAACAAGAAAAGAAGAGGAATCCTCTATGTCACAGTATAGAGATTCCTTTATGTTTGTAGAAAAAGAAAGGGGAGAAGAATGAAGAAGAGTGGGTTCGGATATTTAGGTGAATAGAGGTGAAGAGAAGTGTTAGTAATTAAATAATTAAATAGAATAAGAGAGAACAGATAGAAAATTCGAAAATAATTTAAAAAAAAGGGTTAGTAATTTTCGAAAATTAGAAATAAGATAAGGTTAAAATTAAAATTTAAAAAAAAAGAATTTTTGAAAAAGAGATGAGATATTTTCGAAAATTAGAGAGGGAAAAGTAGTTAGGTGGTTTTGAAAAAGATAAGAAACAAACAAAAGATCAAAGAGTTAGTTGAAAAAGATATTAAAATCAAATTTGAAAAGATAAGAAGATAAGAAGTTAGATAAGATATTTTGAAATCAACTTTTGAAAAAGATAAAATTTTTGAAAAAGATAAGATAAAAGATAAAAAGATTTAATTCAAAAATTTTAAAATTACTTACTTCACTAACAAGAAACTACAAGATAAGATTCTAGAACTTAAAGATTGAACCTTTCTTAACAAGAAAGTAACAAACTTTAAATTTTTAAATCAATCACATTAATTGTTAGTGAGTTTTCGAGAATTAGATATAAAGATAAGAAAAATATTTTGAAAATAATTTAAAAAAGATTTTTTTAAATTTTCGAAAAATAGAAAAAAAAATGAAAAAGATATAATTTTTGAAAAAGATTTTGAAAAGATAAGATTTTTAAAATTGAAAATTTGACTTGACTTGTAAGAAACAACTAATTTTGAAAATTTTTTACTAAGTCAACTCAAATTTTCGAAAATTATGAGAAAAATAAGGAAAAGATATTTTTTTGATTTTTTGAATTTTTAATTATGAGAGAGGAAAACACAAACATGACCCAAAACATGAAAATTTTGGATCAAAACACTTAATGCATGCAAGAACACTATGAATGTCAAGATGAACACCAAGAACACTTTGAAGATCATGATGAACATCAAGAACATATTTTTGAAAAAATTTTTGATGCAAAGAAAACATGGAAGACACCAAACTTAGAAATCTTTAATGCATGGACTCTAACAAACAAAAAATGCATATGAAAAACAAGAAAATACACCAAATAAGAAAACATCAAGATCAAACAAGAGGACTTACCAAGAACAACTTGAAGATCATGAAGAACACTATGAATGCATGAATTTTTCGAAAAAAATGCAAGAAAAATTTTTAAAGCATGCAATTGACACCAAACTTAAAAATTGACTCAAGACTCAAACAAGAACACAAAATATTTTTGGTTTTTATGATTTTATGATTTTTTTTGTATTTTTTTTAATTTTTTCGAAAAACATTATTAGAAAAACGAAAAATAAATAAAAAAAATTTTGAAAGATTTTTTTGAAAACTTTTTGAAAAGAAAATTACCTAATCTGAGCAACAAGATGAACCGTCAGTTGTTCAAACTCAACAATCCCCGGCAACGGCGCCAAAAACTTAGTGGACGAAATTGTGATACAAGAGTTCCAGGCACTGTTAGAGAATCTCACAACTCCGTTCAACTTAACCATCAAGTATACTGGGTCATCCAAGTAATACCTTACGTGAGTAAGGGTCGATCCCACAGAGATTGTTGGTATGAAGCAAGTTATGGTCACCTTGCAAATCTCAGTCAGGCGGATTCAAGTATAATTGGATTATTGGTTTAAATTTGATTAATGGAATAAATAGAAAATAAAGATAAATAAACTAAGATAGAAATACTTATGTAAATCAATAGTGGGAATTTCAGATAGGCGTATGGAGATGCTGTGCTCCTCTCGGATCTCTACTTTTTTATTACATTCATCAAATCCTTCCTACTCCTGTCCATGGCAAGCTGTATGTAGGGCATCACCATCATCAATGGCTACTTTTACTCCTCTCGGGAAAATGGTCCTATGCGCTGTCACTGCACGGCTAATTGTCTGGAGCCATCACCCTTGACAATAGCTACATCCCATCCTCTCAGTAAAAATGGTCCAAATACTCTATCACAGCACGGCTAATCATCTGTCAGTTCTCAATCAGGTTGGAGTAGAATCCATTGATTCTTTTACGTTTGTCATCACGCCCAGCCTTCAGGAGTTTGAAGCTCGTCACAGTCATTCAATACCGGAATCCTACTCGAAATACCACAGACAAGGTTAGACTTTCCTGATTCCCGCGATCCTACTCGGAATACCACAGACAAGGTTAGACTTTCCGGATCCCCATGAATGCCGCCATCTATCTAGCTTATACCACGAAGATTCTGTTGGGGAATCTAAGAGATATACGCCTGGCCTAGAGTAGAACGGAAGTGGTTGTCAGTCACGTACGTTCATAAGTGAGAATGATGATGAGTGTCACGGATCATCACATTCATCAAGTGTTGTGCAACGTATATCTTGGAATAAGAATAAGAGAGAATTGAATAGAAAGTAATAATAATTGTATTGAAACTTGAGGTACAGCAGAGCTCCACACCCTTAATTTATGGTGTGTAGAAACTCCACTGTTGAAAATACATAAGTGAAAGGTTCGGGCATGGCCGAATGGCCAGCCCCCATGGTCTAAGGACTAGGCGTCCAGAGATGTCTAATACGCTAGTAAAAAATCCTATTTATAATAAACTAGCTACTAGGGTTTACATGAGTAAGTAATTGATGCATAAATCCACTTCCGGGGCTCACTTGGTGTATGTTTGGGGTGAGCTTGATCTATCCACGAGCTGAAGCATTTATTGGAGTTGAACTCCAAGTTATAACGTGTTTTGGGCGTTCAACTCCGGATCATGACGTGTTTTTGGCGTTTAACTCCAGACAGCAGCATGTACTTGGCGTTCAACGCCAAATTACGTCGTCAATTTCCGAATAAAGTATGGACTATTATATATTGCTGGAAAGCTCTGGATGTCTACTTTCCAACGCCGTTGAGAGCGCGCCAATTGGGGTTCTGTAGCTCCAGAAAATCCATTTCGAGTGCAAGGAGGTCAGATTCCAACAGCATCAGCTGTTCTTTTGTCAGCCTTTTTCAGAGTTTTGCTCAAGTCCCTCAATTTCAGCCAGAAATTACCTGAAATCACAGAAAAACACAAACTCATAGTAAAGTCCAGAAATGTAAATTTAACATAAAAACTAATGAAAACATCCCTAAAAGTAGCTTGAACTTACTAAAAACTACCTAAAAACAATGCCAAAAAGCGTATAAATTATCCGCTCATCAGTGGGGTTATATATTTGGCTAAGTGGGCTAAAGATTGGATCTTTTGATTAACCTAAACTTCCCACCTAACCTATATAACATCCTATACAATTATACACTAGTCTAGCTACCATTCCTCACTTTTTCACATACTCATGCATTCCCTTTTCATTTCGCAACACTCATGCATTGATACAACTGCCCCCTTTTTTTCTTTCTTTTCTATTTTTTTCTTCTTTTCTCTCTCTCTTTTTTTCTTTTATTTTTCTTAATTTTTTTTCTTTCATTCTTTCTTTCAAGACTATCAATGCATAAGGTCTTACATTCAATTTAATGCGCGAGTATGTACCCGATTCCCAAATATAGAAATATAAAACGAAAACATCCTTTTTTCTCAACCGATATCCCACCCTGTTTCCCCACTCTTTGAATGACGCTCACACATACTAGCCTAAGCTAATCAAAGATCCACATAGGGAAATTCATGGTTTTACGCTCAAAGTTGGTTGCAAGGGTTGTTCATATGGTAAGGCTATTTTGGGTAGTGGTTAAGTGAATTGATGGCCCCAATCATATACATGCATTCACACATATAACAATGGACATATAGAGTCAAACAAAGTAAGGATCACAATCATAGAGAGAAAATAATGCACACAAGAAGGAAGATAAGTGACTATAAGATGTAGCCACGCAACAAGGCTCAAAACTCACTTGCTTGTGTTCTTAACTCGAAATCCATGTTCCAAAGTACAATCTTCGAACAAGCTTAGCATCCAATTGGTAAGGTTGCTCTAAAATCTTAGTTTCCTAGGAGAGAATTCATTACTGCAACCAAGTAGACTTATCATGCAAATAGTGTCAAAGAAAACCTAATAATGTAGCCTATCTAAACCAACAAAGAGATTCAAAAGTTTATTCGCGTGTTACCTACGGAGATCGGTCGGCCGACCTCCCGACACTTAAAACTTAGCACGGTCCTCCGTGCTATAAGTGATGCGCAGTGGGTTGCCGGATCCGGAATATACTTCATCTCCTTCATCAGTGCTATCTCTGCTTGAGGTTGCGGTGGACGTAGAGATATCTGGTTCCTCCATAGGTGGGGTGACAATACTTAGAAGCTTCTTCACGTGAGCATATCGGCGTTGGTTTCGCCGCTCATAACGGTCCAACTTCTTGTGAAGGTCTTCAAGGCGTTGGTTGGACGATTTCGGTGGTGCAGATGAAGAAGTAGGGTTGCAAGTGGGAATGGCCATGCCAAGGTCCTCGGTACCCACCGGGGATTTGAGGCACCTCTTGGTCGGAACAACATCACCTTCGACCGGAATTAAGGCCCTCTAGTCCTTGGTCTCGCAGTGAACACCGGCTACTGCGATTAATTTGGTTACCATAGCGGGGAAGGGCAAGTTCCCCTTAACATGAATACACCCCATAGATTGTCGGATGGCATGCGAGATGTCGACCGGTTTCTCAGTTAGGATGCACCAAACCAATAAGGCAAGCTCGGCGGTAATGGATGACCCATGGGTGCTTGGAAGCACATAGTGAGCTAGGATTTGGGCCCATGCCACGGTTTCTTGAGTGAGGAAACGTGCATCGATGCCCTTAGACCCTTGCTTTATAGTCCCTCGAATCCAAGAGGCTTCGGGTATGGCTATGACTCGGAGAATCACATTCCAATCGAACCCACGTTCGTAGCGTGCCGACAAAACTTCTTGATAGGCATCATACCCGTCCGCTAATGGCCCGGTCTTAAGCACTCCATGGATGGCTTCCACCGTGATCCGGACTTGCTTTCGGCGCACAAAAATTGATGTGAGAAGCGGTGAGTAGTAATTGGAGTAAAACTCAACCACCCAGGATAAGTTGGCCTCCTTTGATTGTCTCATTAGAAACCCCCATTGCCTCCGCTCAATGTGGGGCATCACCATTAGAGCGATGTGAGCCGGAAGGACTAGAAGGGGCTCTGGGTGATAGTTTCGCTCGGTCATTATGGGGTAGACAAGTTCGCAGTAGCGATTAGGGAACTTGCTTGAGTCCCTTGGAGGATTGTCCTTCTCTAATGCATCAATGTTGGTGGTGCCCCTTGCCTTCTTGAGGAGGGGTTTGGCCTTAGGTTCTTGGCGTGCTCTATTGGCGGTTGGTTTCTTCGGGGCCTTCTCCTTGTCCTTCTTGATGACCATCCTATGAAAGTGGACAGGGGAGAAACATCAAACCCAAAGAAACACAAATAAATGGGAAGCATGCAAGTGAGATATTATGCCATAAGGGAAAAAGCGTCTTTACTACATGACAGCTGCAACATGTAACCAAGACAATATTTGTAAACAAGGCATGTCACTAGCATGTGATGTGGTACACGAAATTGTAATCATCAACAATGGCGCCAAAAACTTGGTAGCGCTCTCAAACGTGAATCACACTTTGTCACAACTTCGCACAACTAACCAGCAAGTGCACTGGGTCGTCCAAGTAATACCTTACGTGAGTAAGGGTCGATCCCACGGAGATTGTTGGTATGAAGCAAGCTATGGTCATCTTGTAAATCTCAGTTAGGCGAATTCAAATGGTTATGATGGTTTTTCAAAAATAATAATAAATAAAGCATAAAATAGAGATAGAGATACTTATGTAATTCATTGGTGAAAATTTCAGATAAACGCGTGGAGACACTGTGTTCCTTCTGAATTTCTGCCTTCCTACTATTTTCATCCAATCCTTCTTACTCCTTTCCATGGCAAGCTGTATGTAGGGCATCACCGTTGTCAATGGCTACATCCCATCCTCTCAGTGAAAATGGTCTAAATGCTCTCTCACAGCACGACTAATCATCCGTCGGTTCTCGATCATGTCAGAATAGAATCCATTAATTCTTTTGCGTCTGTCACCACGCCCAACAATCGCGAGTTTGAAGTTCGTCACAGTCATTCAATTCCTGAATCCTACTCCGAATACCACAGACAAGGTTTAGACTTTTCGGATTCTCAAGAATGGCTGATAAACCACTATTTTATGGTTTATCTTATGCTCAATTAAGTTGTTTTTATCAACTCTTTACTTACTTATTCATACAATTCGCATGTTTTACATTTTCCTTCTTGATTTTGTGCTATGATTGAAAACATGCTTCTTTGATCTTATATTTGCTTATTATTAATCCTCTCTTATTACCATTAGATGCCTTGATATGTGTGTTAAGTGTTTTCAGATATTATAGGGCAGGAATGGCTTGGAGGATGGAAAGGAAGCATGCAAAAGTGGAAGGAATGCAAGAAGTTGAAGAAGTTGTTAAGCTGTCCAGCCTGACCTCTTTGCACTTAAACAGCTATAACTTTAGCTACAGAGGTCCAAACGACGCGGTTCCAGTTGTGTTGGAAAGCTAACGTCCGGGGTTTCGGTTTGATATATAATATGTCATAGTTTCATTGACGCTAGGCGACGCGAACGCGTGATCCACACGGACGCGTCGCATCTGCGAACTTTAATCCGCGCGGCCGCGTGGGCGACGCCTCCGCGCCACTTGGCCGCGACCTGTACGGACCAAAAAGCGTTGGAAGTGACTTTTGAGCTGTTTCTGACCCAGTTTTGGGCCCAGAGAACACAGATTAGAGGCTATAAAGTCGGGAAATGCATCCATTCATAATCATGCTTTTCATAATTCACTTTTCATGTTTTAGATGTAGTTTTTAGAGAGAGAGGTTCTCTCCTCTCTCTTAGGATTTAGGTAGGATTTTTAGAAATTAGGATTTAGGACTTCTCTTAGTTTTAGGAGTGACTCTCAATCCCAGGTTCAAGGTTCTTTTACTTTACATTTATTTCTTAACTTCAGATACTTGAATGCTTATATTAGTTATGTTGCCTATTTGGCTTATGCCACATTCATGATGATTTCCCTATTTTATGATTTTGAGGTATTTCAGATTGATGATTGCTGTCTTTTATTTATATAAATAATTTGGATTTTCCTGTTACCCTTTTGGCTTTGGTTGAGTAATTGGTGACGCTTGAGCTATCAAATAAAGCAGTGGTTGAAATTGGGAGTTGCTAATTAATTTGAGTTCCAATAACTCTAGCCTTTCCAAAGAAAAGACTAGGACTTTAGGTATCAAATTAATTAGTCCACTTGACCTTCCTTTGTTTAGTAAAGGTTAACTAAGTGGGATTAAAATCCAATTCTCATCACAATTGATAAGGATAGGACTTCCAGTTCTTATACCTTGCCAAGAGTTTATTTTACAGTTATTTATTTATTTTTATTACTTTGAAAATATACGTGTGCCCATTGCCCAAATTCCAAAAACCCCAATTTTACCTTTTTCATAGCCAATAATAAGAACATACCTCCCTGTAATTCCTTGAGAAGACGACCCGAGGTTTAAATACTCGGTTATCAATTTTAAAGGGGTTTGTTACCTATGACAACCAAATTGTTTGTATGAAAGGACTTGTTGGTTTAGAAGCTATTCTTGCAACAGGAATCTATTCTGAATTCTAGACCACACAAAAGTTCTCTCATCAATGGCCGCCAATAATTCTAGCTTATACCACGAAGATTCTGATTAAGGAATCCAAGAGATATGCTCAGTCTAAGGTAGAACGGAAGTGATTATCAAGCACGCGTTCATAGGTGAGAATGATAATGAGTGTCATGGATCATCAAATCCATCAGTTTGAAGGGTAGCGAATATCTTAGAATAAGAATAAGCATGAATTGAATAGAAAATAGTAGTACTTTGCATTAAAACTCGAGGTACAGTAGTGCTCCACACCTTAATCTATGGTGTGTAGAAACTCCACCGTTGAAAATACATAAGTAATGGTCCAGGCATGGCCAAATGGCCAGCCCCCCAAAATGTGATCAAAGATGTAAAATCCCCGATTAGACACTAGTACAATAGTAAAAAGTTCTATTTATACTAAACTAGCTACTAGGGTTACAGAGATAAGCAAATGATGCAGAAATCCACTTCCGGGGTCCACTTGGTGTGTGCTTGGGCTGAGCTTGAGCTTTACACATGCAGAGGCTTCTCTTGGAGTTAAACACCAAGTTGTAAGGTGTTTTTGGTGTTTAACTCTGGTTTGTGACGTGTTTCTGGCGTTTAACTCTAGAATGCAGCATGGAACTGGCATTGAGCACCAGTTTGTGTCGTCTAAGCTCGAACAAAGTATGGACCATTATATATTTCTGGAAAGCTCTGGATGTCTACTTTGCAACGCTGTTGAGAGCGCGCCACTTGGAGTTCTATGGCTCCAGAAAATCTATTTCGAGTGCAGTGAGGTCAGAATCCAACAGCATCAGCAGTCCTTTGTCAGCCTCCTATCAGACTTTTGCTCAGGTCCCTTAATTTCAGCCAGAAAATACATGAAATCACAGAAAAATATACAAACTCATGGTAAAGTCTAGAAATGTGAATTTAGCATAAAAACTAATGAAAACATCCCTAAAAGTAGCTAGATCCTACTAAAAACTACCTAAAAACAATGCCAAAAAGAGTATAAATTATCCACTCATCACAACACCAAACTTAAATTGTTGCTTGTCCCCAAGCAACTGAAAATCAAATAGGATAAAAAGAAGAGAATATACTATAAATCCCAAAATATCAATGAATATTAGTTCTAATTAGATGAGCAGGACTTGTAGCTTTTTGCTTCTGAACAGTTTTGACATCTCACTTTTTCCTTTGAAGTTCAGAATGATTGGCTTCTATAGGTACTCAGAGTTCAGATAGTGTTAATTGATTCTCCTAGTTAAGTATGTTGATTCTTGAACACAGATACTTTTATGAGTCTTGGTCGTGGCCCTAAGCACTTTGTTTTCCAGTATTACCACCGGATACATAAATGCCACAGACACATGACTGGGTGAACCTTTTCAGATTGTGACTCAGGTTTGCTAAAGTCCCCAGTTAGAGGTGTCCAGAGCTCTTAAACACACTCTTTTTGCTTTGGATCATGACTTTAACCACTCAGTCTCAAGCTTTTCACTTGGACCTGCATGCCACAAGCATATGGTTAGGGACAACTTGATTTAGCCACTTAGGCCTGGATTTTATTTCCTTGGACCCTCCTATCCATTGATGCTCAAAGCCTTGGATCCTTTTTACCTTTTCCTTTTGGTTTTAAGGGCTATTGGCTTTTTCTGCTTGCTTTTTCTTTTTCTTTTATTATTTTTTTTGCCATTTTTTCCGCAAGCTTTTGTTATTCACTGCTTTTTCTTGCTTCAAGAATCAATTTTATGATTTTTCAGATCATCAATAACATTTCTCTTTTTCATCATTCTTTCAAGAGCCAACATTTTTAACATTCATAAACAACAAGATCAAAAATATGCACTGTTCAAGCATTCATTTAGAAAACAAAAAGTATTGTCACCACATCAATATAATTAAACTAATTTCAAGTATAAATTCGAAACTCATGTACTTCTTGTTCTTTTGTATTAGAAATATTTTTTATTTAAGAGAGGTGAAGGATTCATGGAATTATTTATAGCCTTAAGACATAGTTACTAAACACTAATGATCATGTAATAAAGACTCAAAACATAAACAAACATGAAGCTTAAAATCGAAAAACAGAGAAATAAGAAGAAGGAAGTTAAGGAATGAGTCCACCTTAGTGATGGTGGCATCTTCTTCTTGAAGGACCAATGATGTCCTTGAGCTCTTCTATGTCTCTTCCTTGCCTTTGTCGCTCCTCCCTCATAGCTCTTTGATTTTCTCTAATCTCATGGAGAATGATGGAGTGCTCTTGGTGCTCCACCCTTAATTGGTCCATGTTATAACTCAAGTCTTCTAGAGAAGTGTTGAGTTGTTCCCAATAGTTTTTTGGAGGAAAATGCATCCCTTGAGGTATCTCAAGGATTTCTTGATGATGAGCTTCCTCATGCGTTTCTTGAGATCCATGAGTAGGCTCTCTTGTTTGCTCTATCCTCTTCTTGGTGATGGGTTTGTCCTCCTCAATGAGGATGTCTCCTTCTATGGTAAATCTAGCTGAGTAGCATAGATGGCAGATGAGATGAGAAAAAGCTAGCCTTCCCAAGGTGGAGGGCTTTTTGGCTACTTTGTAGAGTTCTAGAGAGATGACTTCATGAACTTCTACTTCCTCTACAATCATGATGCTATGGATCATGATGGCCCAATCCATAGTAACTTCGGATTGGTTGCTAGTGGGGATGATGGAACGTTGGATGAACTCCAACCATCCTCTAGCCACAGGCTTAAGGTCCAATCTTCTCAATTGAACCGGCTTGCCTTTAGAGTCTCTTTTCCATTGAGATCCTTCAACACATATGTCCATAAGGACTTGGTCTAACCTTTTATCAAAGTTGACCATTCTAGTGTAGGGGTGTGCGTTTTCTTGCATTATAGGCAAGTTGAATGCCAACCTTATATTTTTCGGACTAAAATCTAAGCATTTTCCCCGAACCATTGTAAGATAATTCTTTGGATTCGGGTTCATACTTTGATCATGGTTCCTAGTGATCCATACATTGGCATAGAACTCTTGAACCGTTAAGATTCCGATTTGTTGAATGGGGTTGGTCAGAACTTCCCAACCTCTTCTTTGGATCTCATATCGGATCTTTGGATACTCATTTTTCTTGAGTATGAAAGGGACCTCAGGGATCACCTTCTTCTTGGCCACAACTTCATAGAAGTGGTCTTGATGGACCTTTGAGATGAATCTCTCTATCTCCCATGACTCGGAGGTGGAAGCTTTTGTCTTCCCTTTCCTCTTTCTAGACGTTTCTCTGGCCTTAGGTGCCATAAGTGGTTATGGAAAAACAAAAAAAAGCTATGCTTTTACCACACCAAACTTAGGATATTGCTCGCCCTCAAGCAAAAGAAGAAAGAATAGAAGAAGAAGAAGAAGAAAAAATGGAGGAGAGGGGGAGAGATGTGTATTTCGGCCAAGGGAGAGAAGAGAGGGTTGTGTTGTGTGAAAATGAAGAAGGATGGAGGGGTTTATATAGTGGAGGGAGAGGGTATTGGTTTGACCATTTAGGGTGGGTTTGGGTGGGAAAGAGATTTTGAATTTTTTGAAGGTAGGTGGGGTTTATGGGGAAGAGAGATTGAGGTGATTGGTGAAGGGTTTTTGGGGAAGAGTGTTATTGGGTTATGTGAAAGAAGAGAGAAGGTGAGTTGAGGTAGGTGGGGATCCTGTGGGGTCCACAGATCCTGAGGTGATGTTGTGGGATCCACGGATCCTGAGGTGTCAAGGATTTATCATCCCTGCACTAATTAGGCATGTAAAATGCCCTCTGCATGTAATCTTGGCGTTTAACGCCAGATTGATACTTGTTCTTGGCGTTAAATGCCAGCTCTATGCTTGTTTTGGGCGTTCAACGCCAGTCTGCAGCATGTTTCTAGCGTTAAATGCCAGATTCATGCTTTGTTCTGGCATTGAACGCCAGCCAAATGCTCCTTACTGGCGTTTAAACGCCAGTAAGCTCTTCCTCCAGGGTGTGCTATTTTCTCTACTATTTTTGATTCTGTTTTTAATTTTAGTATTTATTTTGTGACTCCACATGATCATGAACCTCATAAAACATAAAAGAACAATAAAAATATAGATAAATAAAAATTGGGTTGCCTCCCAACACTAAACTTAGAGATTGAATGTGGGGGTTCAACACCAAACTTAGAGTTTGGTTGTGGCCTCCCAACACCAAACTTAAAGTTTGATTGTGGGGGCTTTGCTTGACTCTGTATTGAGAAAAACTTTTCATGCTTCCTCTCCATGGTTGTAGAGGAATATCCTTGAGCTTTAAACACAAGGTATTCCCCATTCACTTGAAGGACTAGCTCTCCTCTGTCAACATCAATCACAGCTCCTGTTGTGGTCAGGAAGGGTCTTCCAAGGATGATGCATTCATCTTCCTCCTTCCTAGTGTCTAAGATTATGAAATCAGCAAGGATGTAAAGGCCTTCAACCTTCACTAACACGTCCTCTACCAATCCATAAGCTTGTCTTACTGACTGATCTGCCATCTGTAATGAGAATGTGACAGTTTGTACCTCAAAAATTCCCAGTTTCTCCATTACAGAGAGTGGTATAAGATTTATACCTGACCCTAGGTCACACAGAGCCTTCTCAAAGGTCATGGTGCCCATGGTATAGGGTATTAAGAATTTACCAGGATCTTGTTTCTTTTGAGGTAGAGTTTGCTGAACCCATGTATCTAGTTCACTAATGAGCAAGGGAGGTGCATCTTCCCAAGTCTCATTACCAAATAACTTGGCATTCAGCTTCATGATAGCTCCTAGATATTGAGTAACTTGCTCCTCAGTTACATCTTCATCCTCTTCAGAGTAAGAATAGTTCTCAGAGCTCATGAATGGCAGAAGGAGGTTCAATGGAATCTCTATGGTCTCTATATGAGCCTCAGATTCCTTTAGGTCCTCAATAGGGAACTCCTTCTTGTCTGGGAGACATCCCATGAGGTCTTCCTTATTGGGATTCATGTCCTCCCCTTCCTCTCTAGGTTCAGCCATTTTGATTATGTCAATGGCCTTGCACTCTCTTTTTGGATTCTCTTCAGTATTGCTTGGGAGAGTACTAGGAGGAGTTTCAGTGATTTTTTTACTCACCTGTCCCACTTGTGCCTCCAAATTTCTAATAGAGGACCTTGTTTTACTCATGAAACTTAAAGTAGTCTTAGATAGATCAGAGACTATGTTTGTTAAGCTAGAGGAATTCTGCACAGAATTCTCTGTCTATTGCTGAGAATATGATGGAAAAGGCTTGCTATTGCTGAGCCTGTTTCTTCCACCATCATTAAAGCCTTGTTGAGGCTTTTGTTGATCCATCCATGAGAAATTTGGATGATTTCTCCATGAAGAATTATAGGTGTTCCCATAGGGTTCACCCATGTAATTCACCTCTGCCATTGCAGGGTTCTCAGGATCATAAGCTTTTTCTTCAGAAGATGCCTCTTTAGTACTGTTGGATGCATTTTGCCATCCATTCAGACTTTGAGAAATCATGTTGACTTGCTGAGTCAACATTTTGTTCTGAGCCAATATGGCATTCAGAGCATCAATCTCAAGAACTCCCTTCCTCTGAGGCATCCCATTATTTACAGAATTCCTCTCAGAAGTGTACATGAATTGATTATTTGCAACCATGTCAATAAGTTCTTGAGCTTCTACAGGCGATATGGATCCACCTGCAAAATAGTCCAGTGACATCTTAGATAACTCAGATAGACCCTAATAGAATATATCCAAAATGGTCCACTCTGAAAGCATGTCAGAAGGACACCTTTTGGTCATCTGCTTGTATCTTTCCCAAGCTTTATAGAGGGATTCACCATCTTTTTGTTTGAAGGTTTGAACATCCACTCTAAGCTTGCTCAGCTCTTGAGGAGGAAAGAACTTATCCAAGAAGGCCGTGACCAGCTTATCCCAAGAGTCCAGGCTATCTTTAGGCTGTGAGTCCAACCATGTTCTAGCTCTGTCTCTTACAGCAAAAGGGAAAAGCATGAGCCTGTAGACTTCAGTATCTACTCCATTAGTCTTAACAGTCTCACAGATCTGCAAGAACTTAGTTAAAAACTGATAGGGATTTTCTGATGGAAGTCCATGAAACTTGCAGTTCTGTTGCATTAGAGCAACTAGTTGAGGTTTCAGCTCAAAATTTTTTGCTCCAATGTCAGGGATTGAGATGCTTCTTCCATCAAATTTGGAAGTAGGTGTAGTATAATCACCAAGCATCCTCCTTGCATTGTTGTTGTTGTCATTATTTTTGGCTACCATCTCCTCTTCCTTTTTGAAAATTTCTGTAAGGTTGTCTCTGGATTGTTGTATTTTAGATTTTCTTAGTTTTCTCTTCAGAGTCCTTTCAGGTTCAGGATCTGCTTCAACAAGAATATTCTTGTCCTTGCTCCTGCTCATATGAGAAAGAAGGGAACAGAAAATAATAATAGGGATCCTCTTTACCACAGTAGAGAGATTCCTTTATGTGAGTATAAGAAGATTAAGAATAGAAGAAGGAAAAGGTAAGAATCCAAACACAAGGGGGAAGAGTGGGTTTGAATTCTTGAGATGAAGAGAAGTGTTAGTAATTAAATAAATAAATAGAAGAAGAAGAGAGAGAGAAGTTTTTCAAAAATTAATTTTGAAAAATGGTTGGTGATTTTCGAAAATTAATAGAAGAAATAAAATTAAAATTAAAATTTGAAATAATTAGTTAATTAAGAAAATTTTGGAAAAGAGGGAAGTGATTTTCGAAAATTAGAAAGAGAAAAGTAGTTAGGTGGTTTTGAAAAAGATAAGAAATAAACAAAAAGTCAATTAGTTAGTTGGAAAAGATTAGAAAATCAATTTTGAAAAGATAAGAAGTTAGAAAAGAATTTGAAATTAATTTTTTGAAAAAGATATGATTGAAATTTATTTTGAAAAAGGGTTGATTTTTTTTAATTAAAATTGGTTACTTGACCAACAAGAAACTAAAAGATATGATTCTAGAATTTAAAGATTGAACCTTTCTTAACAAGAAAGTAACAAACTTTAAATTTTTTAATTAATCACATTAATTGTTAGTGAAGTTTTCGAAAATTATGAGATAAAATTAAGAAAAGGATTTTTTAAAAAAAATATTTTCAAATTTTCAAAAATCATAAAAAAATGAAAAAAAATTGATTTTTGAAAAAGTTTTAAAAAGATAAGATTTTTAAAATTGAAATCTTGACTTGGCTAACAAGAAACAACTAATTTTAAAATTTTTTTAACTAAGTCAACCCAAAATTTCGAATTTTATGAGAGAAATAAGGAGAAGATATTTTTTTATTTTTGAATTTTTAATGATGAGAGAGAAAAACACAAAAAATGACTCACAATATGAAAATTATGAATCAAAACACATGATGCATGCAAGAACACTATGAATGTCAAGATGAACACCAAGAACACTTTGAAGATCATGATGAACATCAAGAACATATTTTTGAAAACTTTTCAAGAAAAGAAAAACATGCAAGACACCAAACTTAGAAATTTTCAATGCTTAGACACTATGAATGCAAGAATGCATATGAAAAACAACAAAAGACACAAAACAAGAAAATTTAAAGATCAAACAAGAAAATTTAAGCGTCTTTACTACATGACAGCTGCAACATGTAACCAAGACAATATTTGTAAACAAGGCATGTCATTAGCATGTGATGTGGTGCACGAAATTGTGATCATCAACAATGGCGCCAAAAACTTGGTAGCGCTCTCAAACGTGAATCACATTTTGTCACAACTTCGCACAACTAACCAGCAAGTGCACTGGGTCGTCCAAGTAATACCTTACGTGAGTAAGGATTGATCCCACGGAGATTGTTGGTATGAAGCAAGCTATGGTCATCTTGTAAATCTCAGTTAGGCGAATTCAAATGGTTATGATGGTTTTTCGAAAATAATAATAAATAAAGCATAAAATAGAGATAGAGATACTTATGTAATTCACTGGTGGAAATTTTAGATAAACGCATGGAGACACTGTGTTCCTTCTGAATCTCTGCCTTCCTACAGTTTTCATCCAATCCTTCTTACTCCTTTCCATGGCAAGCTGTATGTAGGGCATCACCGTTGTCAATGGCTACATCCCATCCTCTCAGTGAAAATGGTCCAAATGCTCTGTCACAGCACGGCTAATCATCTATCGGTTCTCGATCACATCGGAATAGAATCTATTGATTCTTTTGCGTCTATCACTACGCCCAACAATCGTGAGTTTGAAGCTCATCACAGTCATTCAATCTCTGAATCCTACTCGGAATACCACAAACAAGGTTTAGACTTTCCGGATTCTCAAGAATGGCCGCCAATAATTCTAGCTTATACCACAAAGATTCTGATTAAGGAATTAAAGAGATATGCGCTCGGTCTAAGATAGAACGGAAGTGGTTGTCAAGCACGCGTTCATAGGTAAGAATGATAATGAGTGTCACGAATCATCACATCCATCAAGTTGAAGGGCAGCGAATATCTTAGAATAATAATAAGCACGAATTGAATAGAAAATAGTAGTACTTTGCATTAAAACTCGAGGTACAGCAGAGCTCCACACCTTAATCTATGGTGTGTAGAAACTCCACCGTTGAAAATATATAAGTGATGGTCCAGGCATGGCCGAATGGCCAGCCTCCCAAAATGTGATCAAAGATGTAAAATCCCCGATTAGACACTAGTACAATAGTAAAAAGTTCTATTTATACTAAACTAGCTACTAGGGTTACAAAGATAAGTAAATGATGTAGAAATCTACTTCCGGGGTCCACTTGGTGTGTGCTTGGACTGAGCTTGAGCTTTACACGTGCAGAGGCTTCTCTTGGAGTTAAACGCCATGTTGTAACGTGTTTTTGGTGTTTAATTCTGGTTTGTGACATGTTTCTGGCGTTTAACTCCAGAATGCAGCATGGAACTGGCGTTGAGTGCCAGTTTGCGTCGTCTAAGCTCAAACAAAGTATAAACCATTATATATTGCTGGAAAGCTCTGGATGTCTACTTTCCAAAGCCGTTGAGGGCGCGCCATTTGGAGTTTTGTAACTCCAGAAAATCCATTTTGAGTGCAGGGAGGTCAGAATCCAACAACATCAGCAGTCCTTTGTCAGCCTCCTATCAGACTTTTGCTCAAGTCCCTCAATTTCAGACAGAAAATATCTGAAATCACAGAAAAACACACAAACTCATAGTAAAGTCCAGAAATGTGAATTTAGCATAAAAGCTAATGAAAATATCCCTAAAAGTAGCTAGATCCTACTAAAAACTACCTAAAAACAATGCCAAAAAGCGTATAAATTATCCGCTCATCATAATGTAAGGGAGGTATAAGCATGCAAGTAAGAGGCATGAGAAACGTACACCCAAACATCCATAATGGAAGGCAAGTCATAATGAGGTGGGCAAGTAAAAATGTGAAATGTGAAGAATGCACAAAGGAAAACCCAAGTTAGTGGAGAAGAGCACTAATTGGAAAGCAATGAGTCAAAATGAGCTTAAAAAGTCATGTGTGCTTTTCATCAAACACTTGGCATGCATTCTTTTTGTAATGAGCAAGTGAAGGGGATGGGGCAATGTAACATCCCACAAAGCAACATTAGTCGTCATAGTGCACCACAATTGCAATGGAATCCAGCATAACAAGTAATCCATCAATGCAAAAGAAGTCATGACCCGCAACACCCATAAAGAAGTAGAAAAGCAAAAACAAAAACAAACAAGCAATAAAGAGTGAAAAGGAAGAGAAGCTACTTAAAAGAGAACAAGATTAACTAACTAAGGAAGGGAGAAGAGATAAGCAAACAAGGAGGAGAGTAGGTAAGAATACCTTGGGAGGGAGAAGGGTAATGGAGGTATAGGTGAAAGAGGAGTAGAAGAAAGGTGGACAAATAGAGGAGAGAAGAAAAAAAATATGGGGGTGTCGGAGGTAGGCGGTCGCCGGAGGGGGCGGAGAGGGGGTGGAATGGTATAGATGAGAGGAGTTGAAGAAAGAAAATGGAAGATAGTAGAAGGGGTGAGAGGTTGCAATATAGGTGTGCTAGTTTATTTCACACGTCGCAAGATCGACGCGTGCGCGCTCGCGCAGGTGGGCAAGGGCAGGAAGGGCGCGTCCGCGCCAGGTGCGCACACGCGTGCAAGTGGTTGTGCCAGTAGCACAATGTTAGCCCAGGAGTTGCACAACTCTCTAGACCTTGTTCCAAAGGTTGGCTGCAAGAGTGGTGGCACGCGCGCGCACAAGGTGCGGATGCGCGGAGGCATGTGCGCGGGCAAGACAGTGGTGTTGTGCCTCTGGCATAAAGCGGGTCTAAGTTTGGCGCAACTCTCTGGAAAATGAACCAGAGGTGCGGCAGGGCAATCGACGTGGGCGCGGCCTGTGCGCTCGCGCGTCGATTCACGAAGTGGCAGATCGGTGCGTGCGCGCCAAGTGTGCGCACGCGCAAAGGGGGTTGGGCACGGGGCATGAAGTTAGCTTGGAGTTGGCGCAACTCTCAGCTCCTTTGCCTGGGAATTTCGTTTTAAGCATATGGACGCGCTAGCGAATGGTGCGCGTTGATGAGCGGATAATTTATACGCTTTTTGGCATTGTTTTTAGGTAGTTTTTAGTAAGTTTAAGCTACTTTTAGGGATGTTTTCACTAGTTTTTATGTTAAATTCACATTTCTGGACTTTACTATGAGTTTGTGTGTTTTTCTGTGATTTCAGGTAAATTCTGGCTGAAATTGAGGGACTTGAGCAAAACTCTGAAGAAGGCTGACAAAAGGACTGCTGATGCTGTTGGAATCTGACCTCCCTGCTCTCAACGGCGTTGGAAAGTAGACATCCAGAGCTTTCCAGCAATATATAATAGTCTATACTTTATTCGAAGAATAACGACGTAACTTGGCTTTGAACGCCAAGTACAAGCTGCTGTCTGGAGTTAAACGCCAGAAAAACGTCATGATCCGGAGTTGAACGCCCAAAACACGTCATAACTCGGAGTTCAACTCCAAGAGAAGCCTCAGCTCGTGGATTAATCAAGCTCAGCCCAAATATACACCAAGTGGGCCCCGGAAGTGGATTTATGCATCAATTACTTACTCATGTAAACCCTAGGAGCTAGTTTATTATAAATAGAACATTTATCTATTGTATTAGATGTCTTTGATCATTCGGTCTTGTGACCACATGGGGGCTGGCCATTCGGCCATGCCTGAACCTTTCACTTATGTATTTTCAACGGTGGAGTTTCTGCACACCATAGATTAAGGGTGTGGAGCTCTGCTGTACCTCAAGTATTAATGCAATTCAATTTTCTTTTATTCAAATCTCTCTTATTCTTATTCCAAGATATTCATTCGTACCCAAGAACATGATGAATGTGATGATAAGTAACCCTCATTATCATTCTCCCTCATGAACACACGTGATTGACAACCACTTCCGTTCTACATGCAACAGAGCTTGAATGTGTATCTCTTAGATTCCCCAACAGAATCTTCGTGGTATAAGCTAGATAGATGGCGGCATTTATGAGGATCCGGAAAGTCTCACCTTGTCTGTGGTATTCCGAGTAGGATCCTGGGAATCCGGAAAGTCTAACCTTGTCTGTGGTATTCCGAGTAGGATTCCGGTAATGAATGACTGTGACGTGCTTCAGACTCGCAAGTGCTGGGCGTTAGTGACAGACGCAAAAGAATCAAGGGATTCTATTCCAGTAGGAGCGGGAACCAACCAGTAATTAGCCGTGCTGTGACAGAGTGCGTGAGCGTAGTTTTCACTGCGAGGATGGGATGTAGCCATCAACCATGGGTGATGCCTCCAGACGATTAGCCATGCGAGTGACAGCCGCAGAGGATCATTTTCCCGAGAGGATTGAAAGTAGCCACCGCTGATGGTGAACCCCTATACACAGCTTGCCATGGAAAGGAGTAAGAAAGATTGAGTTGAAGAAGTAGGGAAGTAGGCGTCCTTGAGCCATACAGTATCTCCATATGCTTATCTGAAATTCTCACCAATGAATTTACATAAGTATTCTTATCCCTTTTATTTATTTTATTTATCCAATTTAATTCCATTTGACTCTATGATTCCAATCACTAACTGAGATCTACAAGGTGACCATAGCTTGCTTCATACCAACAATCTCTGTGGGATCGACCCTTACTCGCGTAAGGTTTATTACTTGGACGACCCAGTACACTTGCTGGTTAGTTGAACGGAGTTGTGTCCACTCGTGCCAATTTCTAAATTCCATAATTTTACAATGAATGCAAATCAAAGAATAGTGATCACAATTTCGTCCACCAAGTTTTTGGCGCCGTTGCCGGGGATTGTTCGAGTATGGACAACTGACGGTTCAT
Organism: Arachis hypogaea; assembly: GCF_003086295.3. NCBI lineage: Eukaryota > Viridiplantae > Streptophyta > Magnoliopsida > Fabales > Fabaceae > Arachis > Arachis hypogaea. Next base: position 65,765,601 of record NC_092044.1, on the reverse strand, counting down.
CTTGTTGCTCAGATTAGGTAATTTTCTTTTCAAAAACTTTTTCAAAAAAATTTTTTTCTTTCTTTTTCGTTTTTCCAAAAATGTTTTCGAAAACAAAAAGTAATAAAAATACAAAAAAATTAGAAAATCATAAAAAATCAAAAATATTTTGTGTTCTTGTTTGAGTCTTGTGTTAATTTTTAAGTTTGGTGTCAATTGCATGCTTTTAAAAATTTTTCTTGCATTTTTCGAAAATCTCATTCATTCATAGTGTTCTTCATGATCTTCAAGTTGTTCTTGATAAGTCCTCTTGTTTGATCTTGATGTTTTCTTATTTTGTGTCTTTCCTTGTTTTTCTTGTGCACTTTTGCATTCATATTTTTCATGCATTAAAAATTTCTAAGTTTGGTGTCTTGCATGTTTTCTTTGCATCAAAAAATTTTCAAAATTATGTTCTTGGTGTTCATCATGATCTTCATAGTGTTCTTGGTGTTCATCTTGACATTCATAGCATTCTTGCATGCATCTTGTGTCTTGATCCAAAATTTTCATGTTTTGGGTCATTTTTTTGTTTTTCTTTAAAAATTTAAAAATAAAAAAATATCTTTTCCTTATTTCCCTCCAAATTTTCGAAATTTTGGGTTGACTTGGTCAAAAATTTTCAAAATTAGTTGTTTCTTACAAGTCAAGTCAAAATTTCAAATTTTAAAAATCTTATCTTTTCAAAATCTTTTTCAAAAATCATATCTTTTTCATTTTTTTATAATTTTCGAAAATTTCAAAAAAATCTTTTTCAAAATATTTTCAAAATCTTTTTCTTATCTTTTATATCTAATTTTCGAAAATTAACTAACAAGTAATGTGATTGGTTCAAAAATTTGAAGTTTGTTACTTTCTTGTTAAGAAAGGTTCAATCTTTAAGTTCTAGAATCTTATCTTGTAGTTTCTTGTTAGTTAAGTAATTTTAAAAAAAATTAAATCTTTTTCAAAATATCTTTTTCTTAAAAATCTTTTTATCTTTTTATCTTATCTTTTTCAAAAACTTTATCTTTTTCAAAATTTGATTTCAAATCTTTTATCTAACTTCTTATCTTCTTATCTTTTTCAAAATTTGATTTCAAATCTTTTTCAATCAACTAACTATTTAACTTTTTGTTTGTTTTTTTTTATCTTTTTCAAAACCAACTAACTACCTATCCCTCTCTAATTTTCGAAAATATCTCATCTCTTTTTCAAAAATTCTTTTTAATTGTTTTAAATTTTAATTTTAATTATATATTATCTTTAATTTTCAAAAATCACTAACCACTTTTTCAAAATCATTTTCGAAAATCCTCTCCCCCTCATCTTCTTCTATTTATTTATTTATTTACTAACACTTCTCTTCACTTCTCTTCATCTCAAATCACCACCTCTATCCTTACCCATTCTTCTTCACTCTTCTTCCCTTTCTTCTTCTACTAACATAAAGGAATCTCTATACTGTGACATAGATGATTCCTCTTTCTTTTCTTGTTCTCTTCTTCCCTATATGAGCAGGAACAAGGAAAAAGACAAAAGCTTCCACCTCTGAGTCATGGGAGATGGAAAGACTAATATAAGCCGTCATAGCTCAGTGGTAGAACATGTGGCTGCAAATCAAGAGATCCCTGAGATACCTCAGGGGATAAATTGTCCTCCACACAACTATTGGGAGCAAATAATGATAAAAACACCAAAATCACTAGGGATCATGCAACAGAAGCAAGGAAGAGACATAAAGGAGCTCAAAAAGCACCATTGGATCTTCAAGAAGGCGCCACCCTCACTCAGGTGGACTCATTCCTTGTTCTAAAATTTTTTTTTCTTTTTCCTACTTTTCGTTTTTTTTATATGTTTATCTACTTCATGATCATTAGTATGTAGTAACTATTCCTTAAAGATTATGAATAATTCCATGAATCCTTCACCTCTCTTAAATGAAAAATGTTTTAATTCAAAAGAACAAGAAGTACATAAATTTCGAATTTATCCTTGAATTTAATTTAATTATATTGATGTGGTGACAATACTTTTTGTTTTCTGAATGAATGATTGAACAGTGCATATGTCTTTTGATATTGTTGTTTATGAGTGTTAAAATTGTTGGCTCTTGAAAGAATGATGAACAAAGAGAAATGTTATTAATGATCTGAAAAAAATCATGAAATTGATTCTTGAAGCAAGAAAAAGCAGTGAAAAAGCAAAAGCTTGTGAAAAAAAAATGGCGAAAAACTGAGAAAGAAAAAGAAGGAGCAGTAGAAAAAGCCAATAGCCCTTAAAACCAAACGGCAAGGGTAAAAAGGATCCAAGGCTTTGAGCATCAATGGATAGGAGGGCCCAAGGAAATTAAATCCAGGCCTAAGCGGCTAAATCAAGCTGTCCCTAACCATGTGCTTGTGTCATGAAGGTCCAAGTGAAAAGCTTGAGACTGAGTGGTTAAAGTCGTGATCCAAAGCAAAAAAGAGTGTGCTTAAGAGCTCTGGACACCACTAACTGGGGACTCTAGCAAAGCTGAGTCACAATCTGAAAAGGTTCACCCAGTCATGTGTCTGTGGGATGTATCCGGTGGTAATACTGGAAAACAAAGTGCTTAGGGCCACGGCCAAGACTCATAAGTAGCTGTGTTCAAGAATCAACATGCTTAACTAGGAAAGTCAATAACACTATCCGAAATTCTAAGTTCCCAGAGACGCCAATCACTCTAAACTACAAAGGAAAAAGTGAGATGCCAAAACTGTTCAGAAGCAAAAAGCTACAAGTCCCGCTCATCTAATTATAATTAATATTCATTGATATTCTGGGATTTATAGTATATTCTCTTCTTTTATCCTATTTGATTTTCAGTTGCTTGGGGACAAGCAACAACTTAAGTTTCGTGTTGTGATGAGCGGATAATTTATACGCTTTTTGGCATTGTTTTTAGGTAGTTATTAGTAAGTTTAAGCTACTTTTAGGGATGTTTTCACTAGTTTTTATGTTAAATTTACATTTCTGGACTTTACTATGAGTTTGTGTATTTTTCTGTGATTTTAGGTAAATTCTGGCTGAAATTGAGGGACTTGAGCAAAACTCTGAAGAAGGCTGACAAAAGGACTGCTGATGCTGTTGGAATCTGACCTCCCTGCACTCAAAATGGATTTTCTGGAGCTACAGAACTCCAATTGGCGCGCTCTTAACGGTGTTGGAAAGTATACATCCAGAGCTTTCCAGCAATATATAATAGTCCATACTTTATTCGAAGAATAACGACGTAACTTGGCGTTGAACGCCAAGTACAAGCTGCTGTCTGGAGTTAAACGCCAGAAAAACGTCATGATCCGGAGTTGAACGCCCAAAACACGTTATAACTCGGAGTTCAACTCCAAGAGAAGCCTCAGCTCGTGGATTAATCAAGCTCAGCCCAAACATACACCAAGTGGGCCCCGGAAGTGGATTTATGCATCAATTACTTACTCATGTAAACCCTAGGAGCTAGTTTATTATAAATAGAACATTTATCTATTGTATTAGATGTCTTTGATCATTCGGTGTTGTGACCACGTGGGGGCTGGCCATTCGGCCATGCCTGAACCTTTCACTTATGTATTTTCAACGGTGGAGTTTCTGCACACCATAGATTAAGGGTGTGGAGCTCTGCTGTACCTCAAGTATTAATGCAATTCTATTTTCTTTTATTCAAATCTCTCTTATTCTTATTCCAAGATATTCATTCGTACCCAAGAACATGATGAATGTGATGATAAGTAACCCTCATTATCATTCTCCCTCATGAACGCACGTGATTGACAACCACTTCCGTTCTACATGCAACAGAGCTTGAATGTGTATCTCTTAGATTCCCCAACAGAATCTTCGTGGTATAAGCTAGATAGATGGCGGCATTTATGAGGATCCGGAAAGTCTCACCTTGTCTGTGGTATTCCGAGTAGGGTCCTGGGAATCCGGAAAGTCTAACCTTGTCTGTGGTATTCCGAGTAGGATTCCGGTAACGAATGACTGTGACGTGCTTCAGACTCGCAAGTGCTGGGCGTTAGTGACAGACGCAAAAGAATCAAGGGATTCTATTCCAGTAGGAGCGGGAACCAACCAGTGATTAGCCGTGCTGTTACAGAGTGCGTGAGCGTAGTTTTCACTGCGAGGATGGGATGTAGCCATCAACCACGGGTGATGCCTCCAGACGATTAGCCATGCGAGTGACAGCCGCAGAGGATCATTTTCCCGAGAGGATTGAAAGTAGCCACCGCTGATGGTGAACCCCTATACACAGCTTGCCAAGGAAAGGAGTAAGAAAGATTGAGTTGAAGCAGTAGGGAAGTAGGCGTCCTTGAGCCATACAGTATCTCCATATGCTTATCTGAAATTCTCACCAATGAATTTACATAAGTATTCTTATCCCTTTTATTTATTTTATTTATCCAATTTAATTCCATTTGACTCTATGATTCCAATCACTAACTGAGATCTACAAGGTGACCATAGCTTGCTTCATACCAACAATCTCTGTGGGATCGACCCTTACTCGCGTAAGGTTTATTACTTGGACGACCCAGTACACTTGCTGGTTAGTTGAACGGAGTTGTGTCCACTCGTGCCAATTTCTAAATTCCATAATTTTACAATGAATGCAAATCAAAGAATAGTGATCACAATTTCGTCCACCACGCGTCAGCGCGAGTGAAGTTGTGTTGAGGGCCTAAGGTTGGCGCGAGAGTGGCCCAACTCTCTGGAAAATGTATGGGCCTGCATCCGCGCTATGGATGCGTGTATGTAGGGTATCACCATTGTCAATGGCTACATCCCATCCTCTCAGTGAAAATGGTCCAAATGCTCTGTCACAGCACGGCTAATCATCTGTCGGTTCTCAATCAAGCTGGAATAGAATCCCGTGATTCTTTTGCGTCTGTCACTAACGCCCAGTCTTCAGGAGTTTGAAGCTCGTCACAGTCATTCAATCCCAGAATCCTACTCGGAATACCACAGACAAGGTTTAGACTTTTCGGATTCTCATGAATGCCGCCATCAATTCTAGCTTATACCACGAAGATTCTGATTAAAGAATCCAAGAGATATGCGCCCGGCCTAAGATAGAACGGAAGTGGTTGTCAATCACGCACGTTCATAGGTGAGAATGATGATGAGTGTCACGGATCATCACATTCATCAAGTTGAAGTGCAACGAATATCTTAGAACAGGAATAAATCGAATTGAATAGAAAATAGTAGTAATTGTATTGAAACTTGAGGTACAGCAGAGCTCCACACCCTTAATCTATGGTGTGTAGAAACTCCACCGTTGAAAATACTTAAGTGAAAGGTCCAGGCATGGCCGAATGGCCAGCCCCCATGATCTGAGAACTAAGCGTCCCAAGATTTCTAATACAATAGTAAACTATCCTATTTATACTAGACTAGCTACTAGGGTTTACATGAGTAAGTAATTGATGCATAAATCCACTTCCAGGGCCCACTTGGTGTATGTTTGGGCTGATCTTGATCTATCCACGAGCTGAGGCTTCTTTTGGAGTTGAACGCCAAGTTGTAACGTGTTTTGGGCGTTCAACTCCGGTTCGTGACGTGTTTCTGGCGTTTGACTCCAGACAGCAACATGGAACTGGCGTTGAGTGCCAGTTTACGTCATCTAATCACGAATAAAGTATGGTCTATTATACATTGCTGGAAATCTCTGGATGTCTACTTTCCAACGCCGTTGAGAGCGCGCCATTTGGAGTTTTGTAGCTCCAGAAAATCCATTTCGAGTGCAGGGAGGTCAGATTCCAACAGCATCAGCAGTCCTTTGTCAGCCTCATATCAGAGTTTTGCTCAGATCCCTCAATTTTAGCCAGAAAATACCTGAAATCACAGAAAAACACACAAACTCGTAGTAAAGTCCAGAAATGTGAATTTAGCATAAAAACTAATGAAAACATCCCTAAAAGTAGCTTGAACCTATTAAAAACTACCAAAAAACAATGCCAAAAAGCGTATAAATTATCCGCTCATCACACACCCTCCAAGAGTTTTGCACCATTGTTGCTATAATTTCCCCACTCTCATTCTTGATTGTGGTCACCCCGGATTTCTTTGGCACTACTTGGACCAGGCTTACCCATTCACTATCCGAAATGGGGTAGATGATATCCGCTTCTAGTAGCCGGGTGACCTCTTTTTTCACAACCTCTAAAATTGGTAGTTGAGTCACCTTTGAGGTTGTCGAACGGGTCTAGCTCCTTCTTCGAGGAATATTCGGTGCTCGTATACTTGGGGGCTTATTCCCACTAGATCCGCCAAGCTCCACGCTATGGCCTTTTTGTTCTTCCTCAAGATACATAGCAACTTTTCTTCTTATTGAGGATTTAGTTCCCTTGCAATAATCACGGAGAACTTGTGGGCTTCATCAAGATATGAGTACTTTAAGTGGGTTGGTAGTGGCTTTAATTCTACCTTTTGGTCTTGATTTGAGGTTTGAACTTCCGGATGATCCGGATGGGGTAATGCGTTCGCTTCACTTGGATTTTGACTTGTGTGTTCAATCATATGCTTCTCATCTAACTTCGCAAGATGCACTTCGGCCAAAATGTTGTCAATTGGGTCACACCGGAATAGAGAATGATTCTCCGGTGGGTGTTTTATTGCTTCTTCTAGGCTAAAACTCACGACTCTCCCATCTATTTCAAATGAGTAGGTTCCCGAGTAGGCATCTAACTTGAACCTAGAGGTCCTCAAAAATGGTCTCCCAAGTAGGATAGATGATGCCCTCTCGGACTCGCTCGATTGCATCTCAAGAACGTAAAAATCAATTGGAAACACCAACCCTTTTATATTCACCAATACATCTTCTGCAACACCCATCATGGTTATTATGCTCTTGTCTGCTAAAACAAATCTTGCCGTCGACCTCTTCAATGGTGGTAGCCTCAATATACGGTAGACGGAAAGCGGCATGATGCTAACGCATGCACCGAGATCACACATACAATCTAGAAATTGAACCCCATCTACGGTGCAAGTGACCATGCACGGGCCCGGATCATCATACTTCTCGGGTAATGCTCCCATTAAGGCGGAAATAGAACTCCCCAATGGAATAGTTTCTATCTCAAGAATTCTATCCTTGTTCATGCATAAATCCTTAAGGAATTTTGCATATTTAGGTACTTGATGGATAGCATCAAAGAGGGGGATGGTTACCTCAACTTTCTTGAACATCTCCACCATTTTGGGGTCAAGTTGCATACGCTTCCTAGCTTTCTTTGCAAGTGTATGAAATGGGATTGGTTGAGCAATTTCTTCTTCCACGACTCCCTTATTCTTGGGGGCCTCACTTGTTGGTTGAGTCTCTTCATCCTCAACTATGACTTGTGCTTCCTCCTCCTCTTCTATTTCTTCTATCTTGATTCCCTCCTCCTCTTGAGTGATTATGATCGGACTTGGGTCCTTTATCTTCCTCTCTTTCAATTGAGTTTCGGATCTCAAGGTAATGGCATTAATGCCAATTTTGGGATTGGGTTGAGGTTGAGAGGGAATGGCACTAGAATTTAGAGCTTGAGAAGCGAAATTGGAGGGTGGTTCCATGCGTGCAAGAAGAGATTGTAGAGTAGATGTGAGACCGATGAGGCCGGAAGCAAGTGTGGTTTGAAGCTCTTTTTAGCCTTGGAGAATGGTCCGGAGTGTATCATCTTGATTGGGAGAAGTGGAAGGGTATGTGATTTGAGGGGCTTGTGATTGGTTGGGTTGAGGTGGTGGTTGTTGATGTGGTGGTTGATAGGTTTGGTGGTTTCTTCCTTGGTTTTGTTGGGTGTATGGTTGGTTTTGGGAGTATGGTTGGTTTTGTGAATCGTTGTTGTTCCATCTTTGATTGCCTCTATTGTTATTGTCCCTACCTCCTTGTTGGTAATTGTCCTTCCATTGGTTGGAGTTGTCCCTCCAATTTTGATTAGAATTGCCACCCCCTTGATTGTAGTTTCCTCCTTGTTGAGGATACCCTTGGTTGAAATTGCCGCCTTGTTGGTAGTATCCTTGATTCGGGCGGTCATAAAAGTTGTGGGTGGCCGCCAAGGTGTTGTCTTCTTGAAGACTTGGGCACTCGTCCATGTAGTGGGAATAGCAAGAACAAATGCCACACATTTTTTGGGGGACCAATTGTTGACTATATTGTTGAGGAGGTCGTGGAGGGTGTTGTTGACCCAATTGAAGTTACTTTAGGATGTTTATCATCTCGCCCAAGGATTTAGCAAGAGCGGTGGCCTCGCTACTAGAAGATACTTCATTCACGGTCTTTAGGTGGTTGATTCTCCGTCTAGCATGTTGGTTGGACTCGGCCAAGTCGCCAATGAGTTGCCATGCTTCTTCCGCCGTCTTATATTTAGACAAAGAACCATTGCTAGAAGAATCCAAAAGAGTCCTATCTTGTTCTCGCATCCCTTGGCATATGTAGCCGAGCAACACTTGAGTGTCAATCATGTGGTTGGGGCATGCATCAAGAAGTTTGCGAAATCGCTCTCAATACTCACATAGGGGGTTCCGTTTTGCCTTGCAGAATGTATGAGATCTCCTTCCTTAGCTTGTCCATCTTTTCCAGTGGCAAGAATTTTTCTAAGAACCCTCTTCTAAGCAAGTCCCAATCGGAGATAACATCACTCGGTAGAGTGTAAAACCACTCTTTGGCTTTATCCTCAAGAGAGAATGGGAAAGCAAACAATCATACGGCCACTTCATCGGATCCCTCCTGTCTAGTTGTTGAGCATATACTATGAAAATCCTTGAGGTGTTGAATAGGATCTTATGCGGGAAGTCCATGAAATTTGGGTAGGAGGTGAATCAAAGCGGTCTTGAGTTCAAAATTCGCGTTCAAGTTTGGATGAAGCACATGAACGGGTTGAAGAACATAGTCTGGTGCACCCGCTTCCTTGAGAGTAACTCTCTTTGGAGCGGCCATGGTGTCGGCACCTAGATCAAAAGAAGAATTATTAGTAGTGTTAACGGATGGATGGCTAGTGCCTTCTTCGAATGACGGTTCGGGATTCACTTCGGGTAAGGTTGGTGAATTGGTAGGAACCTTGTCACCTTCCCCAAAGGTTAACCGCCTCTGAGCTTGCCTAATGTGGAGCAAAGTTCTTTCGATTTCCGGATCAAATGGAGCTAAGCTCGGATTCGGTTGTGAATGCGTCATGCAATGAAGTAAAGCTCATAGTAAGAAGTGGGATTAGACAAAAATCAATCCTATGTCAATCAAACAAAGAATAACATGGCACACATAAGCAATTCCCCGGCAATGGCGCCATTTTGATAAACGAAATTTTGTATGTCGATATAGAATTTAATAGTGAATACAATCGTGAGCATAGTCTAATCGACACTCAAATCTCGCATCAAACAATTCTACGATCTATAATCGAGAGTATCAATCTCCCGAGTCGTCCTCCCTTGGAATTACTATAGAATGTATGTTATTGAATAGGAACCTTTTGTTGTGGTTTTTGAAGATTGGTGTACTAGTTCAAGCTAGCTAAAATGTATAACAAACAATCAATATTAAGGGACTTGGCCAAGGGTTAACATTGGAAATCATATCACTATAGCTTCCTTCAATGATGATAACAATTAAGTCTTGCTCTACTTAGTTGACCTCTAATTGTAGAGGAGATTCAAGTGAAAGTGACAAGCTTGAGTCACAAGTCCTAGCTTCACCCTAAGGGAATCTAGCTTTAGTGCATTTCAAGCCAATTAGCAATCCTTAATTCTCAATCAACAATTGACATCCACTATTCAAGTTTTCCTAATGGTTCAAACCCTAAGCCAAGTGAAAAACTTTTACTCCATAACTAGTGTTGGCATCTTATCAAACATTTGGTGAGCATTTGGTGCACGAAATTGTGACATCAATGGCGCCATCAACATGGTACGCTCAATTGCAATCTCAACTCTTTATCACAACTTCGTACAACTAACCAGCAAGTGCACTGGGTCGTCCAAGTAATAAACCTTACGCGAGTAAGGGTCGATCCCATGGAGATTATTAGTATGAAGCAAGCTATGGTCATCTTGTAAATCTTAGTAAGGTGGATTCAAATGGTTATGGAGGATTAATGATTAAAAGATAAATAAAATATAAAATAAAGATAGAGATACTTATGTAATTTATTGGTGAGAATTTCAGATAAGCGTATGGAGATGTTTTGTCCCTTCCGTCTCTCTGCTTTCCTACTGTCTTCATCCAATCCTTCTTACTCCTTTCCATGGCAAGCTGTATGTTGGGCATCACCGTTGTCAAAGGCTACAGTCCCGTCCTCTCAGTGAAAATATTCAACGTGCTCTGTCACAGCACGGCTATTCATCTGTCAGTTCTCGATCATGTCGGAATAGAATCCAGTGATTCTTTTGCGTCTGTCACTAACGCCCCACAATCGCGAGTTTGAAGCTCGTCACAGTCATTCAATCCCTAAATCCTACTCAGAATACCACAGACAAGGTTTAGACCTTCCGGATTCTCAAGAATGGCCGCCAATGGATTCTAGCTTATACCACGAAGATTCTGATTAAGGAATCCAAGAGATATCCACTCAATCTAAGGTAGAACGGAGGTGGTTGTCAGGCACACGTTCATAGGTGAGAATGATGATGAGTGTCACGGATCATCACATTCATCAAGTTGAGGAACAAGTGATATCTTAGAACAAGAATAAGCTGAATTGAATAGAAGAACAATAGTAATTGCATTAATACTCGAGGTACAGCAGAGCTCTACACCTTAATCTATGGTGTGTAGAAACTCTACTGTTGAAAATACATAAGAACAAGGTCTAGGCATGGCCAAATGGCCAGCCTCCCAAAGAGGGTTCAATCATAAAAACATGATCAAAAGATGATCCGAAGATTGAAAGATCCCCCCCCCCCAAATACAATAGCAAAACGTCCTATTTATAGAGAACTAGTAGCCTAGGGTTTACAAAAATGAGTAAATGACGTAAAAATCCACTTCCGGGCCCACTTGGTGTGTGCTTGGGCTGAGCATTGAAGCTTCCATGTGTAGAGACTTTTCTTGGAGTTAAACGCCAGCTTTTGTGCCAGTTTGGGCGTTTAACTCCCACTTTTGTGCCAGTTCTGGCGTTTAATGTCGGGAATTCTGAAGCTGACTTAAAACGCCTGTTTGGGCCATCAAATCTCGGGAAAAGTATAAACTATTATATATTTCTGGAAAGCCCTGGATGTCTAATTTTCAAACGCAATTGAGAGCGCGTCAATTAAGCTTTTGTAGCTCCAGAAAATGCACTTCGAGTGCAGGGAGGTCAGAATCCAACAGCATCTGCAGCCCTTTTCAGCCTCTGAATCAGATTTTTGCTCAGGTCCCTCAATTTCAGCCAGAAAATACCTGAAATCACAGAAAAACACATAAACTCATAGTAAAGTCCAGAAAAGTGAATTTTAAATAAAAACTAATAAAAATATAATAAAAACTAACTAAAACATACTAAAAGCATACTAAAAATAATGCCAAAAAGCGTATAAATTATCCGCTCATCACAACACCAAACATAAATTGTTGCTTGTCCCCAAGCAACTGAAAATCAAATAGGATAAAAAGAAGAGAATATACAATGAATTCCAAAAACATCTATGAAGATCAGTATTAATTAGATGAGCGGGGCTTTTAGCTTTTTGCCTCTGAACAGTTTTGGCATCTCACTTTATCCTTTGAAGTTCAGAATGATTGGCTTCTATAGGAACTCAGAATCCAGATAATGTTATTGATTCTCCTAGTTAAGTATGATGATTCTTGAACACATCTACTTTATGAGTCTTGGACGTGGCCCAAAGCACTCTGTTTTCTAGTATTACCACCGGATACATCCATGCCACAGACACATAACTGGGTGAACCTTTTCAGATTGTGAGTCAGCTTTGCTAGAGTCCTCAATTAGAGGTGTCCAGGGTTCTTAAGCACACTCTTTTTGCTTTGGATCACGACTTTAACCGCTCAGTCTCAAGTTTTCACTTGACACCTTCACGCCACAAGCACATGGTTACGGACAGCTTGGTTTAGCCGCTTAGGTCAGGATGTTATTCCTATAGGCCCTCCTATCCACTGATGTTCAAAGCCTTGGATCCTTTTTATTATCCTTGCCTTTTGGTTTAAAGGGCTATTGGCTTTTTCTGCTTACTCTTTTTTTTTGAATTCACTGCTTTTTCTTGCTTCAAGAATCATTTTTATGATTTTTTCAGATCCTCAGTAACATGTCTCCTTTTTCATCATTCTTTCAAGGGCCAACAATTTTAACATTCATGAACAACAAATTCAAAAGACATATGCACTGTTCAAGCATACATTCAGAAATCAAAAGTATTGCCACCACATCAAAATAATTAATCTGTTATAAAATTCGAAATTCATGCAATTCTTCTCTTTTTCAATTAAGAACATTTTTCATTTAAGAAAGGTGATGGATTCATAGGACATTCATAACTTTAAGGCATAGACACTAAGACACAAATGATCATAAGACACAAACATAAATAAAACATAAAGCATAATTTTTGAAAAACAGAAAAATAAGGAACAAGGAGATTAAAGAACGGGTTCACCTTAGTGATGGCGGCTTGTTCTTCCTCTTGAAGATCTTATGGAGTGCTTGAGCTCCTCAATGTCTCTTCCTTGCCTTTGTTGCTTCTCTCTCATGATTCTTTGATCTTCTCTAATTTCATGGAGGAGGATGGAATGTTCTTGGTGCTCCACCCTTAGTTGTCCCATGTTGGAACTCAATTCTCCTAGGGAGGTGTTGATTTGCTCCCAATAGTTTTATGGAGGAAAGTGCATCCCTTGAGGCATCTCAGGGATTTCATGATGAGGAATTTCCTCATGTCCATGAGTGGGATCTCTTGTTTACTTCATCCTCTTCTTAGTGATGGGCTTGTCCTCATCAATGAGGATGTCTCCCTCTATGTTAATTCCAACTGAATTACAGAGGTGACAAATGAGATGAGGGAAGGCTAACCTTGCCAAAGTAGAGGACTTGTCCGCCACCTTATAAAGTTCTTGGGATATAACCTCATGAACTTCTACTTCCTCTCCAATCATGATGCTTTGAATCATGATAGCCCGGTCTATAGTAGCTTTAGACCGGTTGCTAGTGGGAATGATTGAGCATTGGATAAACTCTAACCATCCCCTAGCCACGGGCTTGAGGTCATGCGTTCTCAGTTGAACCGGCTTCCCTCTTGAATCTCTCTTCTATTGAGCGCCCTCTTCACAAATGTCTATGAGGACTTGGTCCAACCTTTGATCAAAGTTGACCTTTCTAGTGTAGGGGTGTTCATCTCCTTGCATCATGGGCAAGTTGAATGCCAACCTTACATTTTCTGGACTAAAATCTAAGCATTTCCCCCGAACCATTGTAAGCCAATTCTTTGGGTCCGGGTTCACACTTTGATCATGGTTCTTGGTGATCCATGCATTGGCATAGAACTCTTGAACCATTAAGATTCCGACTTGTTGAATGGGGTTGGTAAGAACTTCCCAACCTCTTTTTCGGATCTCATGTCGGATCTCCGGATATTCACTCTTTTTGAGTTTGAAAGGGACCTCGGGGATCACCTTCTTCATGGCCACAACTTCATAGAAGTGGTCTTGATGCACCCTTGAGATCAATCTCTCCATCTCCCATGACTCGGAGGTGGAAGCTTTTGCCTTCCCTTTCCTCTTTCTAGAGGTTTCTCCGACCTTAGGTGCCATAAATGGTTATGAAAAAACAAAAAGCAACGCTTTTACCACACCAAACTTAGAAGGTTTGCTCATCCTCGAGCAAAAGAGGAAAGAAAAGAGTAGAAGAAGAGGAAATAGAGGAGATGGAGGGGGCTTTTGTGGTTCGCCTGAGGGGGAGAAGTAGTGTTTAGGTTGTGTGAAAATGAAGGAGTGAAGAAGGGTTTATATAGGAGTGGAGAGAGGGGTAGGGTTCGGCCATTATGGGTGGATTTTTTTTTTTGGGGAAGAGGTATTGAGGTGATTGGTGAATGGGTAAAGAAGAGAGAGTGGTGGGGTAGGTGGGATCCTGTGGGGTCCACAGATCCTGAGGTGTCAAGGATAGCTCATCCCTGCACCAAGTGGCCTGTAAAAAGCCCTTTCTACCAATCCTACCATTAAACGCCGGGCTGCTGCCCTTTTCTGGCATTAAACGCCAGTCTGGTGGCCCTTTCTGGTGTTAAACGCTAGTCTGGTGCCCCTTTTTGGCGTTAAACGCCCAGAATGGTGCCAGACTGGGCGTTAAACGCCCATTTGCTGCCCTTACTGGCATTTAAACGCCAGCAAGCTTTTCCTCCAGGGTGTGCTATTTTTCTTTCTGTTTTTCATTCTGTTTTTTGATTTTTCAATTGTTTTTGTGACTTCACATGATCATCAACCTATAGAAAACATAAAATAACAATGGAAAATAGATAAATATAACATTGGGTTGCCTCCCAACAAGCGCTTCTTTAATGTCAGTAGCTTGACAATAGGCCCTCATGGAGCCTCACAGATGTTCAGAGTAATGTTGGAACCTCCCAACACCAAATTTAGAGTTTGAATGTGGGGGTTCAACACCAAACTTAGAATTTGGTTGTGGCCTCCCAACACCAAACTTAGAGTTTGACTGTGGGGGCTCTGTTTGACTCTGTTTTGAGAGAAGCTCTTCATGCTTCCTCTCCATGGTTATAGAGGGATATCCTTGAGCCTTAAACACAAAAGATTCTTCATTCACTTGAATGATCAATTCTCCTCTGTCAACATCAATCACAGCCTTTGCTGTGGCTAGGAAGGGTCTGCCAAGGATGATGGGTTCATCTATGCACTTCCCAGTCTCTAGGACTATGAAATCAACAGGGATGTAATGGTCTTCAATCTTTACCAGAACATCCTCTACAAGTCCATAAGCTTGTTTTCTTAAATTGTCTGCCATCTCTAGTGAGATTCTTACAGCTTGTACCTCAAAGATCCCTAGCTTCTCCATTACAGAGAGAGGCATGAGGTTTATGCTTGACCCTA
Source organism: Arachis hypogaea (assembly GCF_003086295.3). NCBI lineage: Eukaryota > Viridiplantae > Streptophyta > Magnoliopsida > Fabales > Fabaceae > Arachis > Arachis hypogaea. The sequence goes on along the minus strand of NC_092044.1, from coordinate 65,750,588 downwards.
GGTCACACAGAGCCTTCTCAAAGGTCATGGTGCCTAATGTACAAGGTATTGAGAACTTCTCAGGGTCCTGTCTCTTTTGAGGTAATCTCTGCCTAGTCAAGTCATCCAGTTCTTTGGTGAGCAAAGGGGGTTCGTCCTCCCAAGTCTCATTACGAAATAACTTGTCATTTAGCTTCATGATTGCTCCAAGGTACTTAGCAACTTACTCTTCAGTGACATATTCATCCTCTTCAGAGAAAGAATACTCATCAGAGCTCATGAATGGCAGAAGTAAATCCAATGGAATCTCTATGGTCTCAGTGTGAGCCTCAGATTCCCATGGTTCCTCATTAGGGAACTCATTGGAGGCCAGTGGACGTCCATTGAGGTCTTCTTCAGTGGCGATCACTGCCTCTTCCTCCTCTCCAAATTCGGCCATGTTGATGGCCTTACACTCTCCTTTTGGATTCTCTTCTGTATTGCTTGGAAGAGTACTAGGAGGGAGTTCAGTAACTTTCTTACTCAGCTGACCCACTTATGCCTCCAAGTTTCTAATGGAGGACCTTGTTTCAGTCATGAAACTTTGAGTGGTTTTGATTAGATCAGAGACCATGGTTGCTAAGTCAGAGTGGCTCTGCTTAGAATTCTCTGTCTGTTGCTGAGAAGATGATGGAAAAGGCTTGCCATTGCTAAACCTGTTTCTTCCACCATTATTGTTGTTGAAACCTTGTTGAGGTCTTTGTTGATCCTTCCATGAGAGATTTGGATGATCTCTCCATGAAGGATTATAGGTGTTTCCATAGGGTTCTCCCATGTAATTCACCTCTTCCATTGATGGGTTCTCAGGATCATAAGCTTCTTCAGATGAAGCGTCCTTAGTACTGCCTGGTGCAGCTTGCATTCCAGACAGACTTTGAGAAATCATATTGACTAGTTGAGTCAATATTTTGATTTGAGCCAATATGGCATTCAGAGTATCAATCTCAAGAACTCCTTTCTTCTGATTCGTCCCATTGCTCACAGGATTCCTTTCAGAAGTGTACATGAATTGGTTATTTGCAACCATTTCAATGAGTTCTTGAGCTTCTGCAGGCGTCTTCTTCAAATGAAGAGATCTTCCAGCAGAGCTGTCCAATGACATCTTGGACAGTTCAGACAGACCATCATAGAAGATACCTATGATGCTCCATTTAGAAAGCATGTCAGAAGGACACTTTCTGATCAATTGTTTGTATCTTTCCCAAGCTTCATAGAGGGATTCACCTTCCTTCTGTCTGAAGGTTTGGACTTCCACTCTAAGCATACTCAATTTTTGAGGTGGAAAAAACTTTGCCAAGAAGGCATTGACTAGCTTTTCCCAAGAGTTCAGGCTTTTTTTAGGTTGTGAGTCCAACCATATCCTAGCTCTGTGTCTTATAGCAAAAGGGAATAGCATAAGTCTATAGACCTCAGGGTCAACCCCATTGGTCTTGACAGTGTCACAAATTTGCAAGAATTCAGCTAAAAATTGATGAGGATCTTTCAATGGAAGTCCATGGAACTTGCAATTCTGTTGCATTAGAGAAACTAATTGAGGCTTAAGCTCAAAGTTGTTTACTCCAATAGCAGGGATAGAGATGTTTCTCCCATAGAAGTCGGGAGTAGGTGCTGTAAAGTCACCCAGCACCTTCCTTGCATTGTTGGCATTGTTGTTGTTTTCGGCTGCCATGTCTTCTTCTTGTTTGAAGATTTCTGTTAGGTCCTCTACAGAGAGTAGTGCTTTAGCTTCTCTTAGCTTTCGCTTCAAGGTCCTTTCAGGTTCAGGGTCAGCCTCAACAAGAATGCTTTTGTCTTTGCTCCTGCTCATATGAAAGAGAAGAGAACAAGAAAATATGGAATCCTCTATGTCACAGCATAGAGATTCCTTGAGATGTCAGAGGAAAAGAAGAATAAAAGGAGGAGGTAGAAGAAGAAGAATTTGAACTTATCAAGAGAGATAGAGTTCGAATTGTTGATAGTGGAGGAGTGTTAGTCCTTAAATAGAAGGATGTGAGAAGAGAGAAAGAATTTTCGAAAATAAATTAAAAGATTTTGAAGAAATTTTGAAAAATTGAAGAATGATTTTCGAAAATTAAAGTTGGGAAAGAAATAAAGTGATTTTTGAAAAAGATTTTGAAATTAGAAATAAAAAAGATTGAAAATTATTTGGAAAAAGATGTGATTAAGAAGATATGATTGAAGAGTTATGATTTTAAAAAGATATGATTGAAAAGATATGATTGAGAAACAATTTAAAAAAGATTTGATTTTTAAAATTAATGACTTGGCTAATAAGAAATTTAAAGGATATGATTCAAACATTAAACCTTTCTTAACAGAAAAGGCAACATACTTGAAATGTTGAATCAAATCATCAATTGTAGGCAAGTATTTTTGAGAATGGAAAGAAATTGATTTTGAAAATATATGATTGAAAAGATATAGTTTGAAAAAGATTTGATTTTGAAAAATTATGAAAACTTGAAAAAAAAAATTGAATTAAAAACAAAATCTTCCCTCTTGTATCATCCTGGCGTTAAATGCCCAGAATGGTATCCGTTTTGGCGTTTAACGCCCAGAATGGTATCCGTTTTGGCGTTTAACTCCCAAAATGCTACCCTTTTGGGCGTTAAACGCCCAGCCAGGTACCCTGGCTGGCGTTTAAACGCCAGTTTTCCTTCTTCACTAGGTGTTTTGAACGCCCAGCTTTTTCTGTGTAATTCCTCTGCTGCATGTTCTGAATCTTCAATTCTCTGTATTATTGACTTAAAAAGACACAAATTAAAAAAATTTTTGAATCTTTAATGATGAGGAATAATCAAAATGCCACTAAGATCAAATAAACAATGCATGCAAGACACCAAACTTAGAAGTTTGTATACTATTGACACTAACAAGTTGAGAATGCATATGAGAAACAACAAAACACTCAAGACAAGAGAATTTAAAGATCAGAGCAAGGAAATCATCAAGAACAACTTGAAGATCAATGGAGAACATAATGCATGTAATTTTCAAAAATTAGAAGAATAAAGACATGCAATTGACACCAAACTTAAAATTAGACACTAGACTCAAACAAGAAACATAAAAATATTTTTTATTTTAAGATTTTATAAATTTTTTTTGTGCTTTTTCGAAAATTGAGTGGAAAAGAAAAACAAGGGTTCAAAATTCTTAATGAGAATTCCAGGAATCATTGCAATGCTAGTCTAAGACTCCGGTCCAGGAATTAGACATGGCTTCACAGCCAGCCATACTTCAACAAATCATCATGAAACTCTAGATTCCATTTTTAAAAACTCTGAAGAACAAAATAGAAATATTTTTTTGTATTTTTGAAAAATTTTCGAAAAGTAAAAAGCTTAAACATAAAATAAAATTACCTAATCTAAGCAACAAGATGAACCGTCAGTTGTCCAAACTCGAACAATCCCCGGCAATGGCGCCAAAAACTTGGTGCACGAAATTGTGATCATCAATGGCGCCATCAACATGGTACGCTCAATTGCAATCTCAACTCTTTATCACAACTTCGCACAACTAACCAGCAAGTGCACTGGGTCGTCCATGTAATAAACCTTACGCGAGTAAGGGTCGATCCCACGGAGATTGTTGGTATGAAGCAAGCTATGGTCATCTTGTAAATCTCAGTCAGGCGGATTCAAATGGTTATGGAGGATTAATGATTAAAAGATAAATAAAATATAAAATAAAGATAGAGATACTTATGTAATTCATTGGTGAGAATTTCAGATAAGCGTATAGAGATGCTTTGTCCCTTCCGTCTCTCTGCTTTCCTACTGTCTTCATCCAATCCTTCTTACTCCTTTCCAAGGAAAGATGTATGTTAGGAATCACCGTTGTCAATGGCTACAGTCCCGTCCTCAGTGAAAATGTTCAACGCACTCTGTCACAGCACGGCTATTCATCTATCGGTTTTCGATCATGTCGTAATAGAATCCAGTGATTCTTTTGTGTCTGTCACTAACGCCCCACAATCGCGAGTTTGAAGCTCGTCACAGTCATTCAATCCCTGAATCCTACTCAGAATACCATAGAAAAGGTTTAAACCTTCCAGATTCTCAAGAATGGCCGCCAATGGATTCTAGCTTATACCACGAAGATTCTAATTAAGGAATCCAAGAGATATCCACTCAATCTAAGGTAGAACGGAGGTGGTTGTCAGGCACACGTTCATAGGTGAGAATGATGATGAGTGTCACGGATCATCACATTCATCAAGTTGAGGAACAAGTGATATCTTAGAACAAGAATAAACTGAATTGAATAGAAGAACAATAGTAATTGCATTAATACTCGAGGTACAGCAGAGCTCCACACCTTAATCTATGGTGTGTAGAAACTCTACCGTTCAAAATATATAAGAACAAGGTCTAGGCATGGCTGAATTGCCAGCCTCCCAAAGAGGGTTCAATCATAAAAACATGATCAAAAGATGATCCGAAGATTGAAAGATCCCCCCCAAATACAATAGCAAAAGGTCCTATTTATAGAGAACTAGTAGCCTAGGGTTTACAAAAATGAGTAAATGACGTAAAAATCCACTTTCGGGCTCACTTGGTGTGTACTTGGACTGAGCATTGAAGCTTCCATGTGTAGAGATTTTTCTTGGAGTTAAACGCCAGCTTTTGTGCCAGTTTGGGTGTTTAACTCCCACTTTTGTGCCAGTTCTGGCGTTTAACGCCGGGAATTCAGAAGCTGACTTGGAACGCTTGTTTGGGCCATCAAATCTCAAGCAAAGTATGGACTATTATATATTGATAGAAAGCCCTGAATGTCTACTTTCCAACGCAATTTAAAGCGTGTCAATTGGGCTTCTGTAGCTCCAGAAAATGCACTTTGAGCGTAGAGAGGTCAGAATCCAACAGCATCTGCAGCCCTTTTCAGCCTCTAAATCAGATTTTTGCTCAGGTCCCTCAATTTCAGCAAGAAAATACCTGAAATCACAGAAAAACACACAAGTTCATAGTAAAGTCCAGAAAAGAAAATTTTAAATAAAAACTAATAAAAATATAATAAAAACTAACTAAAACATATTAAAAGCATACTAAAAACAATGCCAAAAAGCGTATAAATTATCCGCTCATCAGCATTCATAAGAGGCATTATGAAATTGGAACGAAGAGTTGAAATGAAGAGATCTAAATCACACAATTATCTACAATTGAACAATTACAAGTAATGAATATGAAAGTACCTTAATTCACTAGTTCCAAATCCAAGTAACAAAGGCAAAGCTAGATCCAAAGTGAGAGGATCAAAGAACACAAATTGAAAATAGGAGAAGAGTAGATCTACTAATTGCATCAAAATAAAAGTGTATTATAATGGATCTCACCAAGAAAATCAAAGGAGAATTGTAGTGGAGAATGTGGAGAATGAAATCCTAGAGAGAGATTAGAGGTTCTCTCTCTACCCAAAATGTAACCAACTCTAGGAAAATATCTAAGAACATGTAAAATGAGTCAAAAGTCCCTTAACCCTTCAATCTTTGGCCTTCTTAAGCTCTTCCCCAAAACAGGGTCTCTAACTACCTCCACGCTCTGGTCACGTGCTTTCTTAAAAAATCATGTGTGACCATAGGCGCGTGCGCGTTCTATGGCAATCCGCGCGCATGCGTAAAGCACACGGGCACGTGCTTGAGGATCATAGTCCAGCCGCTAAATGAGCCGGCTCGTAACTTGGCTCCTGGTGGCTCGAATCTGCACGGATGCACCATGTGCGCGCGCGCGCCGCTGCTGAAGTTTCCAAAGCTCAAGCTTCCATGCTCCTTTCCTTTATGCATGCTCCCATTCTCTCCTCCGAGTCATCCGTGCCCTATAAACTCTGAAACCACTTAACACATGGGTCACGGTATCGAATGGTACTAGAGGAGGAATAATAATATATCTAATTTAGTGCGAAAGAAGCATGTTTTCATCCATGAGGCAAATTTGGTAAAGGAACACAAAATAATGTATTTCATATGAATAAGTGCATAAGATCATTGATAAAACCCTCGAAATCAGTACAAGATAAATCCTAAAAATGAGGTTTATCAACCATCAACTTATTCTCTCGCAATTAATGCAAGGTGAAGAGTCTGATGATGAAGAACTTGACTCTCTTAAAAAACAACCAGGGTTTTTTGAAAAACAGGAAAATGACTCAGGTGCAGATTCAAATTGTATTAAAGAAGGTCTGATCCTCACAAAGTATTTTGAAAAAACTACTGAACGTCTTACCTCGATAACGGCTGAAAGACTAAAAATCAATTTCAAATTAACCAATGCTTTTGTTGAAAAATGTAAACTTAGGATTCCAACTAATTTTATCATAGAAAAAGATATAAAAAAACATTGTGGTCTTGCGGATACCTTTTATAATCCTTTTATTTCCATACCTAGCAAATTTTCCTGGACTTACCTCTTTTGTGGGAGGACAGGTAACTTTCTTTGAATTCCTTGTCTCACCAACCCAGAAAGCTTTAAACCAAATTGAATCTAAAATCAAACAAATTTATTTTTTGAAAGAAGAAATCTCTTTCAAAACTCTTGAATCCGAACTTTCCAAACCAAGGGTTTAAGATGAAATAAAAAATCTTTGAAACCAAATTGAAAAGTCTATTTGTTCAGATTTGCCTCATGCCTTCTGGAAATGGAAAGAACACATTGTTGATCTTCCTTATGAAAAAGACTTTAAAGAATCACAAATCCCTACAAAAGCTCGCCCCATTCAAATGAATGAGCAGCTTTTACAGCATTGTCAAAAGGAGATTAAAGATCTTTTGGACAAAGAATTAATTCGTCCAAGTAAGAGTCTTTGGTCTTGCTCAGCTTTTTATGTCAACAAGCAAGTTGAGATAGAACGAGGAACTCCCAGGCTTGTCATCAATTATAAACCTTTAAATCAAGCTTTACAACAGATTCGTTATCCTATCCCAAAAAAAAAGATTTGCTCAATAGGCTAAACTCAGCAAATATCTTTTCAAAATTTGATATGAAATCTGGTTTTTGGCAAATCCAAATCAAAGAATCTGACGGATATAAAACTGCATTTACAGTTCCATTTGATCAATATGAATGGAATGTAATGCCTTTTGGTCTGAAAAATGATCCTTCTGAATTTAAAAAAATCATGAATGACATTTTCAACCCATATTCAAACTTTGCAATCATTTACATAGATGATGTCTTAATCTTTTCTCAAACCTTAGAAAAACACTTCAAACATGTTAAAACTTTTATGCACCTCATCTAGAAAAACGGACTTGCTGTTTCCAAATCAAAAATGGTCCTTTTTCAAACAAAAATCCGTTTTCTTGGCCACATGATTTCCCAAGGAACAATAACTCCAATTGAAAAATCAATTTTGTTTGGAGAAAAATTTCCAGACTATATCCTTGACAAACCTCAACTCCAAAGGTTCCTAGGATGTCTTAATTATGTTTCGAAATGTAATCCCAAATCTTAACAACCTTATTAAGCCTCTTCATGATAGGCTTAAGAAAAATCCTCCGCCATGGACGGACAAACATTCTGAAATCCTCAGATTTCTTAAAACCAAAGTTCGCAATCTTCCTTGTCTTTACCTTCTTGTGCCTCATGCATTCAAAATAGTTAAAACAGATACATCTGATTTAGGATATGGTGGTATCTTAAAACAAAAACTGCATGATAAAGAATGTATCATTGCATTTACATCCAAACATTGGAATTGTACTCAACAAATCTATTCCACAATCAAAAAAGAAATTTTAGCCATAGCCTTATGCATCACAAAATTTCAATCCGACTTACTCAATTAAAAATTTTTAGTCCGAGTTGATTACGAATCGGCTAAAGAAGTTTTACAAAAGGATGTTAAAAATCTTGCATCAAAACAAATTTTTGCCAGGTGGCAAGCTATATTAATCATTTTTTATTTTGATATTGAGCACATCAAGGGCAACTCAAACTCTCTCCCTAACTTTCTCACACGTGAATATTTGTAGGGAGTTAAACAAAGTCAAGATGCCTAAAAAGGCAATCATTACCTCTTTAAGAGAGAGAGGCAAAGGCATTCGATTAGCCCTTACAGGGCCATCCACGCAATCTTAATCTGATCATGAATCTGGGTCTTCTACCCAACAACCCAACAAAAAATCAATCCAACAATTTATTGAACCAACTACCAATCAAGCCAAACAAACCAAGGCAGAACCAGCTACCAATCAAGCCAAACAAACCAAGGCAGATTATGCCTTCCCAATCCAAACCCTTATGGCCTTACAAGACCAAGGTGTCACCAAGCTCAACAAAAAATCTTGGGATGATATATGTAGTGATTCTGATGAAGAAATTGACCTGACCCAGCTCATACCCCAAGTAGCCAATCAAAAAATAATCGCACACAAACCAAAGGAAAAAGCCATAGCCCTAACACCACAAACATCCTCAATCACAACAAAAACACAAAGCCCAAACCAATTATATCCCCACCAACAAAATTTCAAACATTATCCAAATGGAGCCTGAATTTTGGGATGAATCACCAAACAAAATTATCCCAAAAATCTTTCCTACCGAATTCCATTTCAAACCAATCTCACCCAATAAGACTCGCCAATTTATGAGTTCATTTTAATAGATACTGACTCGATATCTATTAAACACTATAGGGACAAAACCAATCCTGAACTCATAACCCATTCTATAATCAAAATCCTCAGAGTCATGAGCCCAAAGCAATTTGGGAACAATCTAAACAAAAATCAAAAGTTTTCTCAAAATTATGACCCAATAGGTTTTAATTATTGGGACTACATGAAGGCCTGGACTAAAGTATTTTGGTTTCAAAATACGCAGTACAAACATTCATGGCTAATTTATTTTAAAAGAAATTCACACTATATTTTTCCAAATTGGTTCTACCAATGGTGGGACTCCTTTGGACCAATTCCAGAAATCCTACCCTCACCTACTGATGAAGGGTATAAACTATTTCAATCAAAATTTGACAAACAGGAAACATGCGTTCCTGTAATGTTAAAATTTTTCTCAATCTCCTCATTGTCATGAATTTTCTCGTGGCGATAGCAATATACAAAACCAAACCATCCTAAAGCATTCCAAATTTTACAAAGGCAGCTTATGTCAAATGGTGGTCTCAATTTGATTCTTCAATGGCCTACCTAGAAAAGGTATAAGAATGGTTCAAAACTAATCCCAAGAATCAGAAGATCTCAGATCCAGAAACGGCCTCGTTTGTCAATCAGAAAGCACAAATCCAGGCAGCCCTTGCAGCCTCAAAATCAAAGGAATCAATCAAAGGAAAGCTTCAGCAGATCCTTCCCTTGCTTCAAGAAGATGAAGAGTCCTCATCTAAAGAAGAAAATGACGACGAATGTCAAGACAGTGACGTTAATGAAGACTGTTTCGATGTTTGTCTAGCAGATGATTAAATCTGAAGTTATTGTAACCGGTACTGTGGCTATAGTTTAGGTCGTGTTTACCTGTACTGTAGAAACAGTAAAATTTTCAATTATAAAAGGAGTCCTCGTTCTCATTGTGAA